>NW_010329824.1:0-10638 GCF_000700745.2 Antrostomus carolinensis
CTTCCAATCCCTAACATTCTGTGACTCTATGTGATTCTGTGAAACTGCAGCAACTTGCTCCAAGCCAGCTTCTGAGCTGAAAGGAGGAATATGGCCAAGACACTGCATCCCACCGGTAGGGAAAAGAAAGCTGGGAATGTTGCTTGTTTCCAGCTTAAAGAAAGCAAAGTGAAACAGAAGCCTTTCAGCCTTTTGTATCAACCTAATTGAATAGAAAAGTAAAGGACATCAAGTAACCTGGACTTTATAGTTGAAATCTAATGTCTGTCAAAGCATTTCAGGGATGTGCTTCATGCCTGTTAAAGGTAACAGAATTTGCACACTAATTTGTGCTGCCCTTGCCAAAAAGTACCCTGACAATTTTCCTTCTGTCCTCATTCTACAGTCGTGAGGGACACCGAGCCCATGCTGAAACTTGCAGTCCGGTGGTGAAAGCCTGCCTGCCTCACCCAGATGTGTCAGTTCAGCCTGCCTGCCTCACCCAGATGTGTCAGTTCGCTGTTAAGAGACCATAAGCAATTTAAAGGCAATAATGTGAGGTGGAGTCATGTCTGTTTTCAAGCATTACTGTGCAACAGGCAGTGATGCCCTACCCATAAGATCTTTGGGAAGCTCCTATCACTTTGTCATCGTGACTGTACTTGGTGCATCAGAAAGAGTAGCCCTGTGGGTATGGGGTTACTGATGTCTCTGTTTATTTAGTCCCTACCATGCCTCCATCTCAGCCCTTTCCAGAAGCTGGGGAGGACATTAGGATCTTTATAATGGAGAAGTGTTTGAAGCATAATACAGCATTTTATTTGTGTACATAGGAAAGCTTTGCTCACCCTGAGTAGCTACAGATACAAGAGGCTCTTGGACACAGCCCCCACTCTCATGATCTTCCACTGTCTAGATGTCACTTATGTGCTGCTAATAACCTCCAGCCCAATGAAGTATCATGTTTCTCTCATGGAGTTCTTCAAGCTTTGTCTGATTCATGAATGAGATTTAACCCCTGCTTCAAGCACTGCTTGAGAACTTGTTAAAACTGAACATTAAACAACTAGAGTTATATTCCAATACTTCATTTAATTACTTTCTTTTTGCACTTAATGCAGCATCTTGCTTTTGTAAAGTCCATTTTCTTGCCTGTTTTTTTTTGTGTATGCCCACACAATATTTAAATGATTGAGATTTCTGTGTGACAGATATTTAAAGTATTTAAATTGCAAGCCAAGGACTGGTTTATAATTCATCATTTTAGCTGAAATCATTAGGAACCCTGAAGCACTGGTTGAGCCTTAGGCCTGAAACACTGCTCAGCTCCTTTTGAAGTTTCGGGAGTTCAGCTTTCACCTCCAGATCTAAAGCTCCTAAATGTTAAAACTGCCTTGATTTGTGGAAAAAAAAATAAAAGAGAGATTGTCTTAACAGATATAATGCAGTTTAGACTCTTAATTCCTTGTTAAATACCTCAAAAGCATCATTAAAGGCTGTGAGAGCTCGGCATTTACTCAGGTGCACTGGCTGATGGACTCTGACACCAGGAGGGAAAGCCAAGCCATGCCAAGCCAGAAGCGAAGCACATTTCACCTTCCAAATCCTTTTAGCAGGTCCTTTCCTAGGGCACAACTTATTGTTTACAACAAAGGAAATATTACAACTAAAACAGAGTCCCCAGGGGGCCCTTCTCTGTCTCCATTAACTGGAGGAAATAGGACACACCTTCTATGCGACCTGAGAAACTGCTTTCTAACCAGCCACATGGATCTGAGGTAGGCAGAGAAGCCAAAACCATTCCTAGGTTGCTGCTTTTCCTTGTAAAAAGGTGCAGCACCATAGAATCATAGAATAGTTTGGGTTGGAAGTGACCTTAAAGATCATCTAGTTCCAACCCCCCTGCCATCAGCAGGGACACCTTCCACTAGACCATGTTGCTCAAAGCCTCATCCAACCTGGCCTTGAACACTTCCAGGGAGGGGGCAGCCACAGCTTCTCTGGGCAACCTGTTCCAATGTCTGACCACCCTCACAGTAAAGAATTTATTCCTAATATCTAATAGAAATCTACCCTCTTCATTAATGCATGGAAGCTCCCAGGCATTGAGATGTAAGAAAGCAGTGAAATGCTTTTGAAGATCCCACCAAACCCCTTTCCAATCCAAAGGTCATGTATTGCTATGACATGTCTTGAAACAGGAAAAGCAATCCTTCTTCTTGACAAGTTGGAAGCAGCACTGCACACTGATATGGATGCACTGCCCTGTTTATAATGTGGATTGTTTTCCACCAAACTAGAGCTCCACTTCGTTGGGATGCTGCATGAGCCCTTAAAGCACTTTGGCTTTAGTGGCAGCGGGGGCTGGTATCATCTTGTGAGGTGTTCTCAGCGGTTTGCAGGAGCAGTTCTCGATGGGATAGCAGGTCTCTGTGTTCCTCTGTATTATAAACTGTGTCCTTAGGTTGGTGTCCATATGCAGAGTTATGTTGCTGAAAAGGACAATATTTTATCAGCGTAGCTCTCTGCATCTCAATTTTGAGGACAATATTTCAGAAGTGCTGAGCACCCACAACTCCTGGGCTTCTGGCAACTCAGTTCTGAGTTTCGATTTACATATTTAACTATCATATTCATTCTGCATTTCTTATGCCAGCCATGAAACACTTTTTAATAAAGCCCTTTTGTTAACAATAGGTCAAGTTAAGTTGCACTGCTTTTTACACCAAATATTTTATTCAGAACTTGCTTTTGATAAATGCTAACCAATTTGAAGGAAGGAAACATTTTCCATCCTTTCCAAGATCATTGCCACGCTGTCAGGCTTATGAGTAGACTACAGGGGAATCCTACACCTTGTCTTCTGGAGGCTGCTGGATGCCACTGCCTGCAGTGGGGCTCTGAGCCAGGCCACAGCAACAGAACCCTCACCTAAAGAAAACACCAAAAATATACCAGTTAAAATACTCTTGCAGAATGGTGCCCAGTTCTAATCAGCAGAGGTGAGCAAAACAACAGGAAAAACTGGGAAAAGCCTGAGAAGGATTCTCCAAAGGTGGGGTTTTGAAATCTGCCCTTATATAACTTGTTGAAGTCACCAAATATGAACTAGGTCCAGCAAACTCATTCAGTTTTTTATTCTATAAATAGCTTCCTCTCTCCAGCAGCAGGAGTTTGAGGCTTAATAGTGGTTTGGCAATTTCCAGGGAAAAACCTGAATGGTCTGCCAGTTTGCTGCGAGGGAGGAGCAGAGGGATAGTGAAACACCCTTCGGAATCATTCCCACCGGAGGGTGCTGACTTAAGGTTCGATTTTAACCCCTTTGTTGGATTCAGTATGTCTGATTATTCAGAAACCATCCGAAAGCCGGCACCTCGGGGGAGGCTGCCTGCCCAGGCGCTCGGCGCTGGAGCCTCCACTGCTTTGCCTGCGGGGCTCCAGCAGCTCCCCAGGACATCCCTGCGATTTTATGCACATCAGTTTCTGCACAGTTCTTCATACAGGGGAAAAGCACCCAAAATATTTGTGGGGGGTTTTTTTATAATTATCCTTTACGACTTGCTTTCCCAGCTCAGTTCTGTGTTGCTAACTGGAAATGCAGAGTTAAAGGAGGCAGTACTGGAGTTGCTAAAGAAGCCAGGCAGGAAAGAGAAAACAATGGCTTGGATAAAAACCATTCCCCAGACATGATGAAGAGGGATCCCTGAGCTCCAATCCCTGTCTGGGAGGCTGCTTTGGGAAGGCTGGGGAGAGGTGGGTGAGCTGAACGCTGAGTGTAGGAGCCCCGCAGCAAGGGAGGGAGCCGGGGGCTGCTGGGTGTGTCGGCGGGAAGCTGGAGGCACAGACGGAAGGAACCGGCTGCGAGCGATGCCGGCTGCTCCTTCGAGCCCCGCGGATGGGCGAACACGACTTGCCTGTGCTGGGAACAGAGAGGATACACGTAGGTAAGGGAATGTGCTGGGGGAGGTATGTGTGTGCCCGGGGGGGTTATACCTTGGCCGTGTGTCACTTCGATTTTTGGTGCAGATGAGTAACACAGGTTTCTTGGGAGGGAGTTGCAGATTTATAGCAATTGACTGGCAGAAAGCAAACCTTTTTCTAGGAGAACTGAAGTAGCTATAGTTGGTCACAGCTTAGCATGAGACTTGGCAAACCCTCCCAGGAAAGGGGGGACGCGAGCCCCTCTGCTCCATGAGCATCCCTGCTGAGACTCCGGCATCGGGGACAGTGTCTGTGGCTCAGCGGTCATGACAGATTCAAATTCTCATTTATTGCTTACTGGCCTTAGTAAGGAGTTAGTCTTCAGTTTAAAAATCGTATAAACACATCAGAGTCACCCCTTCCTGTGCTGTGGATCCTCTGCTTGGAGGAGGCCCCAGAGGGAGGTCCTTGGAGGGCAGTGGACCAGCTCAGGTTGCAGACCAGCTTCACATCACTGACACGACTGAGCGTGCAAAGCAAGTGCACTGGAGGGGTCTGTGCCTTGGCCTGACCCAAAGCACCTCTGTGCACCACGTGTGCTCTGACCCAAAGCACCTCTCTGCACCACGTGTGCTCTCCTATGAACAGGCAGAGCCTGCAGGGCTGATGTTCCTTCCCACCAGCATCACAGGTGTAGCTAGCCCTTTCCTTTCAGGAATGTACCCCATTCAAACAAGAAAGGGAGAATATCCTTTCCGAGAAACACTTGAGAGTATCAAATAAGGAGAAAGAAATCTCTCAAGATTCTCCTTGTGGGAGATTTTCGTGGGTGTCCCCTGCCATGACAGGAGTGGGATTCCCTCCTCAGTAAGTCACAATGCCAATGCTTATCTCCCACAGTTCTGCCTGGGTTTTTCTGTGTCCTCATGTACTACCATGGCCCACATGATTCACACAACATGTCAGTTGTCCTGGCTCTTCTTCCTGGTTCCAAAAGTGTTTTGCTGTTGAGTTTCAGTCTTCCTGTGCTTTTGCATTAGGATCTTGCATCCCCTTATAGTGTTTTCTACTCCAGGGCAGGGCATTGTCATGGTCATCGTTGTTTGTGTCTCCATCCATGTTGGGGGGCACCTGTGAAAACAGGGTTCGTTGGCACCTCAGCTGGACCAGGTTTTGCCTGTTGCCCCTTGCCTGCCATGGATGCTCTGTGTGAACCATGTGCTGTGCAAGGCCACGCAGGGAGAAAAGGTCTTCTGCAAAGACAGCATTCTGCATTGCCGTGGTACAGTCCTTGGGCAGGCATTTCTACCTCACACAGAAAGTGGAAGACCTGTTCTTAAATATCTTAAAAGGGTGAGGTGTTTTCCATTCATAAAACTTTCTGAGATCCTTCACCATTTGCCTTTTCTTATTTTCATTCACTGTGCAGAAAAGAACAATTTTTTTTCTTTTAAGAAGATAAGGAGTATGTCTGTTGTTAACAAATGTATTAAATATTTCATCAAGGAAACTGTTTTAACAGGCACTCCTGGTTTCATGCATTATTTACTTATGATAGCTTTGGTGAAAAGTGTTGCTTGAGGGAAAATGTGATATTCTTATGCCAAGACAAAATGTCTCTCAGCCCAAGTCATTACATTTACTTGTCTTTGACCCTGATCAGAAGAGTAGTGAAACTGGTTCATAAATTGACTTTTATATCAGTGACCTGATGAAAGACCAGAGTCTGCAGACTTTAAAGATTGTACATGGCACTATTTTGCAGGAGTTGTGCTGTTGGTATTAATATCTTGGCCAAATTTTTATGCAAATATTTAAAAGTTGCCATATGGTCTGTCCCCTGCATGTTGAATGAGGCAGTGCTGAACTTCACAAACACTTGGGGTTGGATTTTCATTTGGGGCTGGATTTTCATTTGGGGCAAATTGCATTTGATACATTGACTTCATTGTGCCTGTATTTGATACATCTACGTGGAAGTTAATGGCGGTTTGGGCCGTGTTTAGACATTTACATATGACTTAAGTTATGCTATTTACATATAGAGGACAGTATATAGGAATGCAGTATGTTTTTTGTAGTCTAATAAATTGCCAATGAGCTTGTAGGTCTGCTGCAATGTACCTGTGACCAGGGACAGCTGAATCAGGGATTGAAAATGAGCTGTCAGAGAAGATGTCATGAAACCAGGCTCAGCCTACAAAGCCAGCTTGTCTAACCTCTGGCTGCAGGGGGAAGAGGCGGGTACATGTACTCTCTTCTCGTGTGGTTTAGTATCTAAAAAGACTCCATTAGTGCCTGAAAAAAATGAGAAATAAAAAGCAATCTGTTTCTGTATTCTGTTTCAGCCATTAATCAAATGGTGTTTTGTGAGGATTACAGTCCTACAGAGTAGGTGGTTTGACATCAAATAATTTTATTAGAAGTTATGAAGTAAACAGGGCAGAAAGGAAATTTCTGTTCTTTCTTCTTTCCCCAAAATTGTTGCCCTCCTTCTTGGCCATACAGAGAGGATAATTCAGACACAATGGACTTGTGCCCTTCTGAGGTGGTTTCACTCCTTTGGCTGGCAGCCAAACACACACCCAGTCGCTCTCTTACCCCAGCCCCCAGGGAGCAGGTGAGAGAATTGGAAGGGTAAGAGCAAAGAGACTCGTGGGTTGAGATAAAAACAATTTACTAATTGAAACAAAATAATAATTTAATAACAGTGATAACAGAATATACAAACGAGTGATGCACAGTGCAATTGCTCACCACCCGCTGACTGATGCCCAGCCTGTGCCAGCCAGCGATCCTGGAGCAGAGACAGTCCTGAAACCAAAACCCCAGAAAAGCAAGCCTGAGTGATCCCCAATTTCCAGTCAGCCCTGGTTAATATACTGACATGACGTGATATCATAGAATCATAGAATGGTTTGGATTGGAAGGGACCTTAAAGATCATCCAGTTCCACCGCCCCTGCCATCAGCAGGGACACCTTCCACTAGACCAGGTTGCTCAAAGCCTCATCCAGCCTGACCTTGAACACTTCCAGGGAGGGGGCATCCACAACTTCCTTGGGCAACCTGTTCCAGTGTCTGACCACCCTCACAGTGAAGAACTTCTTCCTAATAATCTAAACCTGCCCTCTTTCAGCTTAAACCCATTTCCCCTTGTTTTGTCATTAATTACCCTTATGAGATACCAGTTTGGGGTTTTGCTATTCACTACGCTTCTCTCTCCTAGTCCTAATTTGGCTGTGAACCAGCCAAACACGGTGGCCTTGGGCTCCAGCAGCAACTAATAACATTAGTACTTCTATCAACATTCTTCTCATAACAAATCCCATACTGAACCTAAACCACAACTATTCTAGCTACTAAGAAGAAAATTAACTCTACTGTAGCAAAACCAGGGCACCCTCCCACATGCAGCAGCACAAATCAATAACTCTACCAGAGTCAGAACTCATCCGCATGGGAAGTCAGACCACTGTAATTATAGATATATTGCTGCAGTTATGCTGTATAATCTCCCCTGTGGATCCTCTTATTACAAGATAAAGAGTGACTTTTTATCAGCTTACTTTAAACTACCTCTTAAGAAGTATCAATGTGATGAAAATGGCCATGGTTCATATTGGAAGAGTTGCTCACATGGGGAATTAGGTTGCCAGTGTGTTTAATTAAATTCACACCTTCCTTTATACTGGTATAATTCCCCTTATCTGTGGTTAGTGTCAGGTTCAACACAGTGTTAATCCTTCTTGCAGCCTTTTTAAGCTTCTGTTGAGAATCTGCTGCTAATGAGCTGTCCAAACAGAGAACCTTGTTTCTGACATTTTAACAGGAAGGTCCTTTCTGCTGCTGCACCGTGGCTGGGCAAAGCCAGAAGCTTCTGGTGTAATCATGTCTCTCAGACCTCAAATCAGTGGACAGTGTCCAGTAAACATGACTGTTCCCAGTTTTACATCCTTTTTCATTTGTGCTTGGCACAAAAAATGAAATCTTGGCCCCACTGATGCCGATGGCAGAAGTCATACGATTGGAGTGGGACAAGCTTGTACCCAGAGACTGCATAGCAGTTCTCCAGGGTTACCTTTGACTTGGTTCCATCCCTGGGATCACTCTGTCAAGCCACAGTTGTCTTTTAAAAGAACTAGTGAATTCAATAAATGTTCCCCCATGGACAGGTTTGTTTTACCAGCTCTGATTTCTATATGACGTAACCATATGCACAGACACTTGCTCAAGTCTCTGTGTGAAGGCTGAGCTTGGACTGGTAATAAGCACTGGTTTTTAGCCCCAGGGCCATTTCTCTGGGTTGTTTGTCATGCCCTGCTACACCTTAGAAACCAGAATGATCCCCCTTGCATTTCTCAATCTAACTGGTAAGAAAGGTGTGATATTGTCCAATATTATAGTCAGCAGTTTCGGTGCCAGAAGGGCTGTTCTTCAGCAAATCCCACTTGGCTGGTAAGATGCCCACACCATGGCATTGTTGGTGACCTGTCAGTAGTGCTTGTATTTTGAGTTGTATTTTGAGTGAGTTGATGCCTTTTTCTTCTGTTTAAAGACAAAATGAAATAAAATGGGTATTTGTTTCATGTGATTGGACTTGATGATTTTATAGGTCTTCCAATCTAGGCAATTCTGCGATTCTATGATTATTAAATATACACATTCAAGGTTTTATTCCATCAAGAAAATTAAATCCTGTGGTTTCGCTTTAGTGTGTGCAAACCTTTGAAAACCTAAGTTAGAAAGAAGTGCAAAATGTCTTTTAAAGCAGCTGAAACCACTGCAAGTAAAGATGCACCAAAAATAGTTTCTGCATTCCAACTTGGTTACATGAAGGTTCAACAGCTGAAATCTGAGGTCAGAAATGTGCCTCTTGCATCCTAGGGTTCACTGGAGAGAAGATGATGCCCAGCATTGAACAGGAAAGCTGTATTTTATTTTATTTTTTTTAAGGAAAAGGGTATTAAATTATATTGTCACTGAGCCAGTTTTGATCATTGCCTTACTGTATGTAAAAAATGTTAAAACCTGAATCCTGCTTTGTCCATAAGAAAGTGCACAGAAATCCCCTTCTGCTTTCTGTGGTGGAGGACAACACATGGTACCTGCGCAGGGGTGACCCCAGCTTAGAAACAATGCCATGCACGTGAATCGCAGCTCAGTGGGGCACTGACATATAAAGTCAGGGGTGGGTTTTGTCTCTCTCCTGACACAGGTTTCTCTCATGTGAAGCTGTAGAAAGTCAGGCAAACTGGAGCTTATTCCTCACATCACTCAAAGCACAGCTCCACATTTTTTGTGATAGCTATGGAGCAGTTTCCTGTACAAGAAGATACCATTCCAACTTGCATCCTGACCAGAATGGTTTCCGTGATCAGACATGCTCCTCTTTCTCAATCTCTAGCAAGTTTAAAACCCTATAACTCTGAAAAGAGATCCCAAAGGTCTTGCTGCATGAGAGCTCACCTGTAAACACCATGATGAATATTTATGGTGCAATACGGGTTCTTTCTTTAGCTTTGATTTTTCAGGGACTAGCTCAACATTGTGCAACCAGCTCTACAAGTCCTTAGGAGTGTGTCCCTTTCTATACCAAACTCAGATGAACTTCTTTGACTTTGTCTTCAGTGATAACAGCACACAGCAGGGATGGGGAAGATATACACAGGATGGGGAAGGTACACACCTGAAGCATGAACATACTGCACTCTTCCTGGGGAGAGGGAAGAGCACCAGAGCTGATTCATGTCAATCACCTCTGCGTGTTACTACATGGATGGATGATGTACAGGAGTGTACAATAATGTGCCTTTACCTTTTCCCTTGAGGGATTCTTACATACGAGATCTGCTTCCTCAATACTTTAAAATCATTTTATTGACCTGATGCGTTAGGCATGCAGAGGTGATACCGCTGATCTGAGTCACTGGTGTGGGATGAGGTAATGTTACTAATAGTTTCCCTGCGTGCTGGGGCAGTGGCAACTGGACCTCATAGGAGTGGTGACCCAGAGATGGTGCAGCTGATCACAGGGTGCTGTTCCTCCTTCCAGACCTCACTCCTGCAGGAGGCAACTGCACTTTCCTATTGTTCATTAAATTCATTAAGCCCATTTCTTCAGGGTTTTTTAATGCTTTCTTCCCTGTACATCCTGTGGGCAGATGCCACAGCCTGGCTCTGCTGGTTAACGGGGGCACGGATCAGTAAATCAAGATTTCCTTCTTACGCTGCATGTGAGCATCTCCCCTATGCAAAAGGTCATCCCTGTCCTCTCTGCAGGGTGTAAGCTCCCTGTGGTGGGTTGACCCTGGCTGGATGCCAGGTACCCACCAGAGCTGGTCCATCACTCCCCCTCTTCAGCTGGACAAGAGAGAGAAAATATAAAGAAAGTCTCATGGGTTGAGATAAGGACAGAGAGATCATTCACCAATTACTGTCACGGGCAAAACAGAATGGACTTGGGGAAAATTAATTTAATTTATTACCAATCAAGTCAGAGTAGGATAATAAGAAATAAAACCAAAACTTCAAACACCTTCTCCCCACCCCTCCCTTCTTCCCAGGCTTAACTTCACTCCAGATTTCTCTTCCTTCTTCCCCTCCAGCAGCACAGGGGGATGGGGAATGGGGGATGGGGTCAGTTCATCACACGTTGTTTCTGCTGCTCCTTCCTCCTCAGGGGGTGGACTCCTCACACTCTTCCCATGCTCCAGCGTGGGGTCCCTCCCATGGGAGA
>NW_010329825.1:0-336 GCF_000700745.2 Antrostomus carolinensis
CTGGGAAGGAGCAAGCCCTGGCAGGGCAGGGTCCTGCTGCTGTTGAGAGGGTGCTGTGTGGGTCAGGGCTGCTCACAGCTGCAGGTCAGTGCAGCATATTCCCAGGAGGTTTTTCAAGAAGCAGAGCAAGGCAGGGGCTCCCTGGAAAGGCAGGATCCTCTTCTATCAGTCTTCATCTTTAAGTTTTCTTGGTAGGCCATGGACATTCATCTCTCTGTTCAGGAGGTGGCACTGAAACTCCAAATGAGTTTCTCTTAGAGATGAATAAACAGTGGAGTATCAGAAATCATCACAGCCTGGCTTACAGACAGCATCACTGTGGCTTTTGCAGGCTCA
>NW_010329825.1:512-1125 GCF_000700745.2 Antrostomus carolinensis
GGGGGGAAACTGCCAAGAAGCCCTGGGGGAGGCTGCCTTCAGGCAGCCCTCTTTTGGTCCTCCCCTGCACTTGCCTTCTGGGCATAGTCTGCTGAGCAAGGAGTTGACTGTCTCTGGAGAACACCCCATCTCCAGGAGCCCTGACTGTCTGCTTTGCCTCTTCTGCTGGGCTTGGGAGCTGCCCCCAGAAAGACAGAGTTCTGCTGTAGGATGCCAGGGAGTTCTGAGCCTTTCCTTGGGAGTCAGAACTCTCCTCTCATAGTCCTTCGCTTCTCTCTGGGAGGCGTCTTGTCCTGCTGCCTCCATCACAACTTTACCTCTTTGCTGGAAATGAGAATAGAGTTTGCAGATGTGTTCTTTCATACAGTGATTTTCTCACATTAGTTAAGTTGTTTTTGTTTAAAGAGTAATTTTTGTGTGAAGTCACTTTCAAGGCATCACAATTGAAAGTGCAAGGCAGATGGGTAACAGACTGATGGACACTGCAGCTCTCCTGGCTCTGCACTAAGCCACAGAGAGCTAAGTAGCACTGAACTTTTTCTTGAAAGGTGATTTCCATCTGATATCCCCTGTGAACGGCTGAGCTGTCAGAAACAGCTCCAGGCACCCACCG
>NW_010329825.1:1179-1584 GCF_000700745.2 Antrostomus carolinensis
AAATGCATTTCAACTGGGGGGGATTTCTGTCAACAAGGGAGTGGCTTTGCTCACAGGGGTCTGTCCTAAGTTTTCTCTCTGCTTTCTTTTCTGAACAGTGTCCTCATGCCACAAAACAGCAAATGCCCAACAACAGCTCCATCACCCAGTTCCTCCTCCTGGCATTTGCAGACACGTGGGAGCTGCAGCTCCTGCACTTCTGGCTCTTCCTGGGCATCTACCTGGCTGCCCTCCTGAGCAATGGCCTCATCATCACCATAGCCTGTGACCACCACCTGCACACACCCATGTACTTCTTCCTCCTCGACCTCTCCCTCCTTGACCTGGGCTCCATCTCCACCACTCTCCCCACATCCATGGCCAATTCCCTCTAGGATTCTGTGATGTCCCTGTCCATGTCAGGGG
>NW_010329826.1:0-18666 GCF_000700745.2 Antrostomus carolinensis
CAGCCGCCTCGCCCGGCCGCAGGAGCAGCAGCAGCAGCAGGAGGAGGATCAACCATGTAAGTTCCGAATTGCCGGGGTCCTGTGAGAAGATGGGGGATGCCGCAGACGCCAAGGAGATGAGGAAGACTTTCATTGTCCCTGCCATCAAACCCTTTGACCATTATGACTTCTCCCGAGCGAAAATCGCCTGTAATCTCGCCTGGCTGGTGGCCAAAGCCTTTGGGACAGGTAGGTGGCGTCTTCTTCTTCCTTTTCTTTGATGCTGGTTCCTGCTTGGTTGCTTCGCTCCTGAGGACGTGCGAGCCCTTCCCTGAGGAGCTGGGAAGGCTGGAGGAGGTGCGTAGGGAATGGCTTTGGTCTGTTCCCTCGTCTGTAGGTTCCCTTACACCTTGTGGGGTTTTCTGTTTTCCTTTCGTTTTTCTTTACCTGCAGTCTCTTTGTAGTAGTACCACCGTCTCCATTACTAATTTTGGTGTATCGAAGCTAATACAATTTTATTTGAGGAATCAAACTCTATAAATTGCGTTGTACTTGTTCCCCGGATCACAGTTCTAGAGGGCGAAAAACCACCAGCAATCCGTGTTTGTCTGTTGTCTCGAAAATTCTCCTGCCGTTTGGAGCTGAATTGGGGTCTAGCAATGGAAATGGATGTGTGCTGTTAGTTTTGACATGTGTGACAATAGCCTGTAGCCATTTGAGTGGTTAAGTAGTAAGAAGGATTTCGGGGGAAAGAGCGTTTAGTGCCAGGTTTTGGCCTGCACAATACAGAAGGCTCTCTCCTTGCCTGTAAGCGTAAATGGAATTGATTGTAATGCCTCCGAAAAGCAGTAGTGCTCTGTCTTTGAAAACCTGGGCCCTGAGGAACACCAGACCTATTATTCTATGCCTGAAATATTGTTGGGCCTTGAGGAATACCAGACTTACAAAGGTCTTATGAGGGATGCATTGTGAAAATTTACCAAGCTGGGTTTTTTTAATATAGCCGTAGTGTATTAATCACTTAATTTTCTGGGTATTAAAAATTGGGGTTTTATCTGAAAGGCAAATTAGATTTTAATAGTCAATATTTTCCCCCCTGTTCTTTGTAGAATAACAGGAAAAGGTTTCTCCTTCTGGAATTTTGCACCTTTTGCATTTAGGGCCAGATTATTGTTATGTATTTGAACAGGATTAAAGGTGTACCTTTATGATACCCCTGGGAACTGATGGTATTTGATGGGGTGCTTCCAAAAAGCTACTTTCAAAGTGCTTGAACCTAGTGAAATTTTAGTCAGGTCAGTAGCTCCTGATATAAAGTATATGTTCATCGCTTCAGAAAGAAAAATGACCAAAATACTGTTTCCATATAAAGATTTGTCAATAACAACTCTGCTTATTTTCCTTTGTGAAATCTGGGCAAGTATATAATATTTTTATATGTGGCTTTATTAGCTATGCAGACATGAGAGGTGAAATAGTAGTAGTGAAAATCCTTGATTCAACGTTTTCAGATATTACTGTATTTTTAGGTAGCTTGGTTCTATAGGCTCTGCTTGTGGGACTCTGTGTGCATTGCTTCTGCAATTATATAACCTGGCATTCTAACCTGAAAACCTTTTTCTACTGGAGTTTGACAAACTCTCAGCCTGTTGTTGAAATGTCTTGTTTATATTGTTTGGGTTTGTATTGGATGTGTAAAGCAACTTGCAGGGTACTTTTCTGCTACTTCTTTATAGAAAGTGTGATGCAAACCAAATTCCTTTACACTTCGTTACTGCGGTTGTTCTGAGATGTACAAATTAAACATGATTAGAGGAGATAATAGCTCCATCTGCCTTCTTAATACTGCCGTAATGTAATAGTAGGAAGAGAGGTAAACATACACAATTATAGTGTTTCTGATCTCGCAGTTCTTCCACTAGGTTAGTATCACCACTAGCCTCGAAGAAGAATTTGTGGCTGAAGTAGGGAAAACAGTGTACAGGATTGCATGTCTGCAATACAAACGCTTCCTTTATACTTGGAGCAAAACAGAAGAACTGACCTTCACCTTTTCCAAGAAGGAAGGAAGTTTGAGGTTGTTAAATTATTTGTTTTAGGTCACAGCCTTGGTCATGTCTTCTACCTATTGCTATATGCATTTGTACAGAAGAATTATGAAGGATGATTAGTGTGTTTATGGGTGCCACATTTTATTTCTTTTTTGTTATTCCTGAAATGTTGGAATTCCTTAAGCAGGCAAGGGAAGTGAAGGATTTTTCCTCACTCTCTCTGAAATAAATTAGTTCTATTCATTTTGATTAATGAAAAGCATAAATTGTTGCAATCATGTATCCATTGAAGAAGTCTAAATCTTTATATATCAAATGTCCACATCTTTCAGTGGACTTATTTCACATTCTTAAAAGCGTATTTTAATACAGTCAACATTGTGGATACAGCTTGGATAGGTATTGTGAAGCTAATTCTCTCTTAAAAAGAGACTTTGAAATAGGTACTGTTCACTAACATTCAATAGTGGCTTTTGTTGTTTGATGATTGAGATCTACCTCCAAAAACCAAGAGACCGATTGTATATTGCTGTTGTCCTCTGTGAAGCTGTAGGAATAGTCTGGCCCACAACACAAGCAAGTCAACTTAAGTTGTCTTATTAGTAAGGTGTCTTGTGACAGTAAAAGTGTACTGACTGTCATGTTGAAGGCATCTTGTATTAAGAATTTTTTAAGAAATGCTAATTGAAGACAGCATTCATATTTAAGTATTGAGGGAGCATAGGATTTTGTTCCTTGATGTTTTGCTGTGAGAAAATGTATCTGTGTTGGGACAGATCAGGTTAAATATTTTGTAATAACCAAATGATTTAAGTGACACAACTTATAGTCACTGAAAGTGGGGAAAATTAACAAAAAGTATGAAGTGTAGAAGTGGGAATGTTTGACCTTAGAAATTAAATCTGCAAACACTAAATTTCAGCATTAACTCCCAGTGCTGGGAGTTAACCATTTCAGTATAGAAAAACTGCTTTCCAAATAAGTGGTTGAACTGTATCGATATTATATGGTTCAACTTAGTAGTGTAATGGGACCTACTTCATAGGAATAATTTAAAAAAGGTCTTGATGTTGTGTTACTCTGTGTCCTTTTTATTTCTAAAACAACAGAAGTGCATTACATTATTTTGAAGTGTGAAGTTTTTGTCTTTTTACTCTACTATAGTTATAGAAAATGTGGCTGGAAAACTTATTATCCATCCGCCATCCTAAAAACAGGCTGAGCTAAATATGCATCGTTCCTGACAGATGTTTGTTTAGCCTCTTTTTAAAAAAATCTGTAATTATAGACATTCCATGGTATGTCTGCTACTCAATTTGAATCCTTATTTATCTCTAGATGTTGTAACAGCATAATGACCTTGATGCCTTTTGCTACACTGTAAACCCATTACTTATCCTGTTCCTGGTAAATGTTGAGAATGGTGGGCATCTTACCTTTTTATAACACCTTCTACATAATAAAACCAGTATCTCCTCTCTGTTCTGCTGTTTATACAAAACAGCTTCATTTTTTTTCAGCCTCATTTTTGTAAGTGAGGTTTTTTGGACTCTGTATTTTGGGCTGGGTTTTTTATTTTTTTCCTTGTATTTTTCCTCTGGCCGGTTTTGCATGAATTCTGTACTTCAGTCTAGATCTAATGGTCCAGCTAAACCCTTACCAGTACAGAGCAGATTTGAAAAATTACTTAATCTTCCCAACCTGTAATACCCACATGTATTCACTGGGATATGATGTTTGTCATTTTTGCATTAGTCTAGAACTGTTGACTCATTCAGTCTGATTCACTGTAGCTCCCTATCTTTCTCTGCAGCACTGCTGCCCACTCACTTGTTCCCATCTTGTAATTGTAGGTTCCTGCTTTTGCAGCTATACTTATATAACTGCATCCTATTTTCAAACCTCTTCTTCCACTTATCAAGATCATCTTGAATTATAATTTTGTCCTCCAAAACACTTTCAATTCCTTTGTAGCTTGGAATCACTTCTCTAGAACCACATTTTATAGCGGACCTCTGAGTACTCTCCAAATTTTTTTTTCAGACAGCTTTGCATCCAGTTTTTAGTTACCAAGTTAAGACTATCTCTGATGTGTATGATTCTCAGAAAATGATGGGAACAATTTTAAAGTCAAGTTAAATCTGTTGCTGTTCTACTATCCATACAATGTATTATCCTGCTACAGTAATAATTTTCTGGTTTAACATGAGGGATTTTTTGACAGGAATAAACTAAAAACTAAATAAAAGCTGCACAAGTCTTGAATGCTTGTCCTAAATATTGTTGTGTTTTCTGCAATCAAAATAAAACAATCAGTCCACCTTTTGACATCCTTTATAGGTGTCCGAAGCAATAGATGACAAATTGCATCATCTGCAACTAAACATTACCCCAGAAACTTAAAAATAGCTTTCTCCTGATGATTAATATTTTCAGAATTCATATGCTGCTACTTACTGCTGTTAGCAGATGTTGCCAGTAGAACCACGAGGGGAGGAAACAAACATTATGTATCTGACAGAAGCAAGTTTTAACTAAATACTCTCATCTGTTACGTTGTGTGTTGCAGGCCAGAACATCTTTTAATGTTTTCCTGTTAGACCAAATTTCTTTATTTCTACTCCATACGTCAGCTGGCAAAAACTTGCACAGGAGTTTGGAGTATAAAAGCAAGTGTTTGAGGTTTTTGTGAGGAATTTTTTTAAATTAGATTCCTTTCTATCACCTCTCTGAAATAGCTGCTGACAAACTGATACTTTGGTCATCCTACTAAAATCAGTTGATTGGACTAATCATCTACTGAGATGGTCTACTTAGAAGTTGATTGTTTCACTCCTTTCTGTAGAGCATATTTAAAACTTGGTTTGACTGTATATCACTTTTTTTTTTAAGTAAATAAATAAAATTGCATGAGCTTCTGGATCTGTTCGGTTTGGCAGAGTCATCTAAGGTTATAGACTGTGCACATCCAAAAGTACAGGAAGGTGAATTACTTAACAGCTGTCAGGATTCTCACTACACAATGGACCTCAGGTGGGTAGTTTATAATCTGTTCTTTCAATGACTTTGTCTTGGGGCCTATTCTGAGCCTATTGGTCTTCACAGCTGAAGTGCCTGTCTTCAAAACGTAATAGATCTGGTGAAGAGACTGTAGCCAAATGCTCACCTATCTCAGGTGCTGAGATTAAATATATTTCTTCTACCTATACTTGATTTCTTTTATATTTTTTTGACCATCATTGCAGTTACTACTGCAGATGTATTTTAACTTCCTCCACTTCCCTCCTCGATTTAGGGTAATCTGTTGGGTTACTTTAGTGAATCCATGTTTAAAGGTGGCTCTCATTCAAACTTGAAGAATATTTATATACTGTTAATCAGGAACTTACCACCTTTCTGATATGAAATGTTATGTAATTTCATTTCTAGAGCTAGCTGGTGGATTTTAGTGAGCAAAACTGGATACAATTCCACTCCTGAAATTAATAACTTTTAACTACTTGCTTTGGTGAACCCAGGGCTCTGAATGAAAGTTTTTGCTGATCATTCTAGAAAATGGTGCTGGAAGTGAAAAACCTTCCAAGACTTTGCAAGAACAATAGAGGGAGTTCTTCCTTCCCCTCCCACTTTTTTCTTTTTTCACGTGGATGATATATTACTGGATCAGGTGGTATTAATAAACCTTTTTGATAAGGAGTTGAAATGTAGTATTTGAAATCTATTTGAGTAATGTAAGAGTTGTATAGTTCTAGCTGTTTCCTATGTGTTTTCTTTTTTGCAGTTAGAAGCAGTCTTAAACTAAGAGAACCTGTAAGCCACACATCAAAGCAGATGTGTCAGCTCATGTCTATCTAGTTATTGCTGGTAAAAAGTTTTCTTTGGTTTAAGGAGTTCTTATAATATTTCAATAAATTAGTGTTTATCTCTAGATTTCTGAAACCGTCTTTTTCCCTATTCCACAGGCTGTGTAAATCATCAGGGTGCTGCTGAGTGAGATGGAATTATAACTATACTATTATTTTTATATTTTTCATCTTTTACCTTTCCCAAAAATAAGTTCTGAAGGCATTTATGCTAATAAGAATTGATCCTTTTATTGCCAGGGTTAATTCTAAGTCATTCTTTTGTTTATCAAAACCTGAATCAATGCACAGATGTTAATAAAGCAGATGTTACCAGACAAATTCTGTATGCTTTGTCAGTAGCGTTTCCTGTTGTGCTACTGAAGACAGAATATTGGATGGGATAGACAATTACTGTGACCCAGTAGAGCATTTCTTATGTTATTCTCAGTGTTCAAAAAATAACTGAAGTCTGGGTGGGCTATGAAGGTAGAGCTTGTGCATATATTTTCCTTGGATGTTTTGGTGTTTGGGGTTTCCTTTGTTTGTTTTCAATAAGGAGTCCCTTATAAGTGCAGAACTACTGTCAAAGCAGTGGATAGTGGTCTATTTTTGTGGCATCTGGAGGCAGAAGGGTAAGTTCTGTTTATTTGTAGTACTTCAGCGATGGTAAATCCAAGAATCTCTGACGTTCAGTTTAGTTAGGTGGACAAAGTTAAGAATTGTGATACGGAAATTCAATCTGCCATAGATTTTAGATACTGACCCTAGGCAGAAGTACTCCTACTGCCTGCTAGCCAAGAACAGTGTAAGTGGCAGGCCGATTCAACAAACCATAAAGTAAAAATTATATTTTAATATCAACTGTCTCATTTCATTATCTGCTTCCTGATTAAAAGTCTTGTTTAATGATTTTGCTTTTTTCAGCAGCATCAGTTTGATCCATGGATTACTAACCTGCTGTAAATATTAGAATCACAGTTCTCTGACCTGTTCTCAATCCTTGGACTCTTGACTTCTGTGCAAGCTCCCTTCTCTTGTGCCTAAATGGCAAATGTGGCACCAGAATCCTTGTTAGCAAGTGGGAGTCTGAATTAAGTAACTTAACACTGTAACCTTATGGCAAAAGCATACCTTTGCTGTCCTGCAGAAAACTCTCAAATAACTGAGTCTGTTAATATTTGGCATAAATTCATCTACTGGTTTGCACTAGGAAGTGGTTAAAGGTAGTAGTCAAAATTTTCATGAAATAATTCTGTATTGAATCTTAGTCTTCCACAAATAGGTTTTTTTTTTTAATGTCTTTGTTGATTAACGTCAGTAACCTGTAGAGATGGATGTTTTCTAGGCTGAGGCTTAATGTGGCTCCTAAGAATGATGTATATTTTAATTAGAAAACCTACGGTGAAATAATTGAACTTGTTTATATTATCCTCAGGAATAAGAAAAAGAGACCTTGTTGACAAAGACTTCTAAGCTTTTGGACTTCCTTAACGCAAACATTCAGAAGTCTGGAATTGTTCACTCTTATAAACTTGAAAAACTCAGTAGTTTTGTAGCTCAAAGGATTGTATTCATCTGTGTGGAAATCTGGAAACTTTACAAAAAACCTGTTTGTTTTTAAAGAAAGTGTAGACTTTTCACATTAATACAAGTAACTTTTTCCAAAGGAGGAATTAATTCAGTCCTCCAAGGAGTATTCACACTTACCTAAGCAGAGAGTTTTGTTTATAAAACTTTAAAGGTAAATTCAGGGATGGTAGCCATGAATTATTTTTAGATTTTTAAATCCTTCTCTTTAAAATTTTATGTTTAAATGGAAAGTTAAGTTACAATTCTGTCTCATGCTGGGGAGAAATAATAATCCCTTGTTTACTTTAAGGCTTGGAATAAGTCCTTTAAATTTTTTTTGTCTTTTCCAAAGAGAGCATCTTCAGGACTTTTGGGTCTATTACAGTTTATGGAAAAATTACCTGAAGATATGGCAAATGCTCTTAACATTAGCCTGGTGCTTAGATTTACGTTATTGTTTTGGGCTAATGTGGTATTTCTTTTTTGTTCTGTGTGTTGAATTTGTACATTAGCTTCATTTATTCTTTTCACAGTTCAATATTTACAAAATTCAAGCAGTTTTAGGAAAAAAAATAGAATGAAAGCAGTCTCTGGGCATCTAGTTTAACTTCCTGCTCTGAGAAGAGCTGGCCTCAAAGTTAGAAGTAAGTTTCTCAGAGCCTTGTCCTCTCAAGTTTTGAAAGTCTCTATGGATGGCGGATTCGCACCTGGGTCCCCAGGCAACTTGTGCCTGTGCTCTGCTGCTCTCACTGTGGGTAATTTTTTTACTTATATCCAGGTGGAGTTTCCCCTGCAGCAGCTTGTGCCACTGCCTTTTGTGACTTCAGTGCATAGTCCAAGGCTGTGTTTCTGAAACCTGCCCATCGGGTGCTGGAGGAGTGTGGTTAGATCCTGCCACTACCTCTCCAGCAGAAATGCTCTCCGTTCCTTTGGTTTCATCCATATTTCATGTGCTCAACTCCCTGAACTCAGTGTCTCCAATATATCTCTCTAACATAAGTGCTGTACTTTGCCACAAGTTTCAAGATCAAATGGTACTTTATGGCAGTATGTATAACAAGATATTTATTTTAAAACTGTTAATTTACTTCAGAGTTTAATCTTGAAAGACTTTTGTCCTTTTGGGCAAAGGAAAGGGACTGGCAAAATGCATGTATTGGGAATTAGTGTTAAGATTCTTCTTAGTTTAACAGAGCTGTTTAACAATGTCCAGTCCTGCCAGGATTGTTAATACAGGCTTTTGATGCTGGTGGTTGGTTGGTTGTTCTGGCAATCTGCTGAGAACTGGATGTAGCCTTGAAATTCCCCTCCACAGGACTGCAGAGGGGAAGCATGCTGGTACTGGAAGGGCTGTTACTTTGAGATCAGTAACAGGAAGAGTTTCCTCTATGTGGAAGCACTGCACCTTTTTTTAAAAAAACCCAAACAAACAACAAAACAACAACAAAAAACCAAAACCACCCCAAAAATGAGAACACAGTCTGAATCTTCTACCAAGATCTAGTCTGATATTAGACAGTTTGATCGACATTATAAGTGGAGAAAAGTGCGTGTGTTTGTCTGTGCAAAGGAAACTCTTGACAGGAATTTTTGTGAAGACTTCTGATCTTTTTGCAGTAGGGATTCCTTATTTGTATGCTTTCACATGTTTTGTTTTTATAAATTCAGAGTACATCTGTACTCACAGTTTTTCTTCCTAGCCCCTTGTTTCTGTATTCTATTTCTGTAATAAATGTATTTTCTGGTTTTATTTTTATGAAAACCAATACATTTCTATTCCAGATTTATTTTTGTGAACACTAGTAAAGTAAAAGAAATGACATACATCTCATTTTATCTTTTGCTGTATTTTTTCAAAAGCAGAAATATGCTTTATAAATAATTCTGTTTGTCTTTGATAGATATAATCGTTTGGTTGTGGGTTTTTTTAGTGTATTGATTTTTTTTTTTTTCTTTAATTACTAAACCCCAGTAGAGGTTATCATTCTTTCGTGATAAACACATTTAATGCATCTTGTCTTGTCTCTTTTGAGTCGGTTTCAGTCATACAGAAAATCAGAAATTAACAGGCAAAGGTTATTTCCTGTCTTTGGATTTCTCTTCTGCCTCAAATCTGTAAGACATGAAGTATGTGACTTCTGTTTCTGACCGTTCCTGTCTTAAGAAGTATTTTTTCATATGAGAATGAGGCTTTTTTAGGTCTTCTAAGAAATTACAAATGGCTTTAGCTCTTCCTCCCTCTTGTCCCACACTCTATCTAGCTTCTTTTGTGTTTTACTTTAAAAAAGGCAAAATCTCCTGCCTGTGCATTGTGAGATATTTACAAAAAAGTTTTCTAATGCTCTGTAGCTGGAGGAAATAGCATGAAAATGCTTTGAAAGTTGGTATTTGGAATTATGGAGGATAAAGTCATGATGAGGATTGAGCTCCTGATACTGAGGTAGAGATGGTTCATGAGGGAATTCAGAAATAATGAGCTTAATATTTAAATAGACAACGTATGGACAAACAGGGAAGGAAAGAAGGCCAGGCAGAATTGAAATAGATGGAAATAATACCTAGGGAAGTAGGTACCTAGCAGCTCACAGAGTTCCTTAATTATAAGTGCTTTTTATAGTATTGGATGACTGTAGGTCCTATAGAGTGAGTAAGAGAGGCTGGGAAGTGCCGAGAGAAGATTGCAGTATCATTGCCTGATATTGGTAGACTTTTTGCTGATAGTTTTATTATTATCTTGTTAAAAAGTAATGTTGTTAGGCACTAGGCTTGGATTTTAAAGGGCACGTTAGTTTTGCTGGCAGTATATTTTGATCTATACTCTAAAGCAGAGCTGTCAGCTTTCCAGTCAAATTTAGGCTCCTGGCTTAAGCAGATTCCAAGTTGTACCTCTCTTCCACTTGATGTTCTGAATTGGCAAATAGGAAGTGATATCTTATCCATTTTTACAATCCTTATGACATTTAAGAAAATATGTGTTAATATTTCTTTCCCTTTTTGCACTCTGTAAGGCGTAGCTACTCCTTTCACAGCTAGAAGGCAGCTAGCTCTTCTCCCAAAGCCTGTAATGGGCTGCAATTGAATATGTATGAGGAAGAAGATAATCTGTCATTATCTTGTGATGGCATGTTCTGATTTTTCTCTCCCTTCTGCTCCACCCATATCTGGCTGTTTACTGCACCCTCTGCTTCAAACCTGGTCTGCGTAGCCATTTATCCAGCTGAAGGCAAAGTGGATAGGAATGTAAAGTTGCATCACGGTTTTCCTATGCACTTTTTTCCTTGTAGCAATTAAATAGGCTTTTCCATTTGGGCTCAGAAAAAGAATCACGTGCTCTTTATCCCATAAATGCTTTTGGCTTAACTAATTTTACAACAATGGAGACTGAAATTCTTACAGAGAGAAAATGGAGTATCTTGCAGTGTGTGTGTGTCTAGAACTGTGAAGTCTGAAACCATGTCTAAGTTATTTTCTACTTCACTGGTGATTTAATTTCTTTTGCTCTGGTACCACATTTAATTAATTTATAACCACTACTTTTGTGGTGGACAATTATAAGTATAGTCTGCCTGTGTTGTGTTGTGTAAAGTATTTGGAAAAACTGTTAGATTGTCTTGGAATGCTAATTTTAGGGTTAAAATCTTAGCATAAACTTGATGGAATCTTTCATAGCTTTCTGTGGGTGCTAAGCCAGTTCATTGAAAAAGAAGGAAAGCCACAGTTTTATGGGGAGTAACACAAATGGGCAAATAGAATTGAATATTTTTGTCAGAAGGCAATTGATAATATTTTTCCTCTTTTTCTATTCTCTTAATTCCTGTAAAACATCCATGTATTTATGTTTAACTGCTGGATTGTCACCATTCTGTGATGCGTGACCTTTGAAATAGTAGTAGTAGCATAGTCAAATTTCTCTTGCGTATATGAAACGTGGAAGGTAGCTGAGTGAAAGTTTCCCTTTTTGTCTCAAATTATTCTGTGCTAACATATAATGTTCCATTTCCATTTTATTATTGTAATAGAGACAGGGTTTTGTGTTTAAATGGATGCTGTTCTGCCTTTATACGTCAGACCCATATAATGTTATTCCAAAGGAAATGAGAATGCTTGGGCACATATTTGAAGAAGCCAAGAAATTTTAAAGTAATAATACTGTAAACCACAGGTTGGCCTTCTGCTGTGGCCTTTGCAGTGTAGATCTCTGAATTTTTCTTATGTTTCTATTTATAGTCCAAATGTTACCTTTTTACATAATTTCTCCCAGTGTTTTATATCATGATTACTCTGGCTTTCCCTTGAATGTGCTTTCTGTAACATAATTTTGAGTTCATACAAAGAAAAAAACCCCTAACTTTGTATCTATCCTTTCTGATACTGACTGATGCTTTTTTTTTTGTCTTTGTAGAAAATGTTCCAGAAGAACTTCGAGAACCATTTTACACAGACCAGTATGACCAGGAGCACATTAAACCACCTGTTGTTAACTTGCTGCTGTCTGCAGAACTCTACTGTCGCGCTGGGAGCCTTATTCTCAAGAGTGATGCTGCAAAGCCACTTCTGGGTCATGATGCTGTTATACAAGCCCTGGCACAAAAAGGCCTTTATGTCACTGACCAAGAAAAGTTGGTGACTGAACGAGATCTTCACAAAAAACCAATTCAGATGGTGAGTGTTTAAAGCTTGTATGTTATGTTTCTTCTATTCTTCTGCATATTCCAAATAACTACATATCTGTCTTTTAATATGCATCGTTATGATGAAGTATTTTTCTCAAGAGTTAAATGTGATTCATTACTGGGAGGCTTGTGATTGTTTTGGTTTGTTTTTTCCATCTCCTCATAGCTGTCAGTGCAGGTGTATTTCCTCTGTAACAATGCTTGAAAACGCCTATACTTCTGCTTAGTTCATGTGTTGAATTTTTAAATATATCGGTGACAATACGATCACTTTGATTTCAGTTTTACAGCACTGACTGTCAGTGAATATTTCTGTGTGGGAAAAGTGGTTTAAAAATAGTGTTTTGCTGGGGCTTTTTTTTCCCTCCTTATAGAAATATTTTATTGAAAGCTTTAAAAAAAAAAGGTTTTGAAAACATACACAGTTCAACCTAATAACATTCAATAGTCACCAGTTACATATTAAGTCAGTGTAAAACGCACAACAATGGTGTATTCTTTCATGGAGTCTTTTAATAATGTGTCTTTGCTTTATACAACTGCTAATTAAAACATTAGTTCAACAAATGAATGATTCTATTACTAAGCTCCCAAGTCATGCATTTTCCTCCTTGATTGGAGCTGAGTTTAAAAAAAAATTGTCTGTAAAAAGCATGGCTACATATGGCAAATCCATTCTCTAGGTTGCTTATAAAGTGAGTGTGTGATAGAATAAGATTCAATTATATTTATAGTGAAGTATTTAAAATTATTTTCACCTTTTGTTTATTATTTGATATAGAAAATAAGTAAACAGAGTATGAGACTACAAAGGTTGAGCTGACAACTCATTTAAATCAGGAGCAAATTTTTTTATGATATCAATGGAACTAATGTTCTTACTATACTTGGAGATATTTATGGCACAATCTGGTCTTTTCAAATTAGAATGCATTTGACGCAGGGAATAAAATGTCTAATAGAGAAAGGACTTCTATAAATTTTCTGGCAACCATTATGTGAATCCAGACTTCACAGTCTAGTTTTCCCAGGGTCTTTTTTATTTGAATCTACTCTCTGGAGTTGTCTGACTGCTCTATTTTAAGTTATTTGATACTTTTAAGGTCAGTGACCTGTAGCTGCTGCTAGAATGCACATGTGTGAAAATTAATACAGCTATGTTTTTGTCATCAGCTTATTAGCCACTTGTGTTTACTAACATGTAAGACTCGCAAGTATTTGGCAGAATATGACTGGAGAGTCTCTCATTTGATCAGTTGGTATCAACTGATAAGCTGCAGAGGCTTTACAGGTGTGACATCAAAGCTACTAATAATTAATTAATTATTTATTCCATGCAGTGTTGTCAATAAGTATTAGGCCTCTTTAATTTGCACAGTTGTTTTTTGGAACTGGCAGTAGTCAGTTACTGTGATACAAACACTAAATTATTTACATCCCCTTTGGTTTTATTTTTTGTCTGAAAATTCTTTCCTGCTCATAAAATGCTTAAGATCTGAAGATACAAATATTTCAACAAAAGTAATAAAACTAGTCAAGACATTTCTTCCTTACGATTTATCTGTGATCAGTGAATGCAGATAACTTGAAATTTTGCCAGTCTCTTGTTTTGTTCATGATACCCTTTTTAAAAGGGAGAGCTCAGCAAAGAACAAGTGGCATTTTAGTAAAAGAAGCTGTGGATAGCAAATAAAAGACATACTGAAGTGATATGAAATTTGCAGGACACTTGCAACCCAGTCATGGGTTGTTTAGGACTAAGCATTTATAATGTTCATAGAAGTCAAAGCATTTAGGAGGTTAAGAAACAAACTTCCTGACCATGTTTTTGCAGAACTTAATTCCGTTCTTGTCTCTGAAGGGAGATAAGGTTACTGACTTGCATTTATGAGCCTATGGTTTTCCCATTTGATTTTTTTCCTTTGATCCCTTTCTACAATAGTTGTAAGAGGCATCTGTTTTCAGAGCTGTCAGTTGAGAAAGTGTTAGTATTCTCTGGTTTGTGGTCTTTACTTCAGTATTTAATGTTGCTTAAAATGCATTTCAGTAGCAATTTTTTATTTCCCCTGTGCTTGGGTGGGTGTTTGTCTTTCTTTCCTGTGGTGTTTAGGAATAGTCCAGCAAGTAGTTATTCAAGCATCAGCACTGTAACAGTTGACATCCCAGGTTCCTACTCTGCCTGGGTCACTTGTCCCTCCTTCAGTACCAGCAACAGATGAGTGTACTGATGATGTTGAGTTAGTTCACAGGCAGCTGGGCTGTGACAATGAGAGAGAACACTGGGGTGGAAACATAACTGGCTTGGGCCGAAGGGCAGCCATGTCTAAATCGTTTGCTACCAAAGAAATGTCTGTGAAACTGCAGTCTCAATGTTAATATTCTGAGCCCAAGAGTTTTAATTTGTCGTACCATGCACGTGTTCCTATGCAAATTCCTAACATCAATGCCACATTGTAATTAGGAAGTCTCAAACTTTTTTCTTATTATATAATTAGCAAAGCTGTCAGAGAATTTCAAATCTGGCTGTTGCAGTATTGACAGTCTTAAAATTATCCCCTTGATGTCTTCCAGTACCTTTTCCTAGTGTTCCATATGTCGCAGTTTCTACAAGTCTTATGAAGTAAGATGTATATCCTGTTTTAGAGCATGGAATGATTTTTCTTTTTAAATGATGTAGAACAGCAAGTTTGCATGTGTAACTAACTCCTACATTCTTCTGGTAGACCAGCTTGTGTTAAACCTATGTGCAATCTAATTTTGAGTAATTTAATAGAAAATAGTATGATGGTAGTTCTTTTTGTTAGCCTGTCTTCCCCATAAACAGGGGAAAGATGTTGGTGTTTGCTAGAGGACACTTACTGTTATCTGCTCAGATATACTGCATTTCTGTAGCTGAAAAGGGGTGAGTTATAAAATGAAACTATGGAAAGAGAATTGAGTATGGAACGCTTTAATTTTACTTATACTTTTATAATGCATGTAGCTGCAGTCAACAGAGTGGGAATTCCTTGTACTGTATGTTTGTAGCAGTGATGGCTGTGGTGATTGATTGTTGACCTACTTCACATGTGACTGCTTACTGAACAGGCATGTCAAATTTTGGCCGTCTCAGTTTCTTAGATAGCTATAACTGAACCTTTTTCTAGGAAGCACCATAAGTCTTTGCAGAGTCGAGGAAATGGATGTGTTTGTGCAGTGGGGTCAGGATAGGTGGTAGTTTCCATGTTAGACATGACTGACTTGGCTGCATTAGTATCTAATTTGAGAAGCTGCAATTGTTTGTGTGTATCTGTATATACATATGTGTATATGTATAAATAAAAATTAGTTTTCTCCAGTGGAATGGGATTAGGAAAGAAGCAGTTAAGAAATTAATAACAGCAGCAAAGGCTTCTGTTAAAGCCTCCCTGGTGTAGGGGTAAAGAAATCCATGTGGAGTTTGGTTTGTTTTAGTCTTCCTTATGTTTGGTTTGTTCACATCTTATATTTGTTTTTCTGGTGAAATTAAAAGCTAGGTTATTCATTTAGGCTTGTTCTGATTTAAAAACATAATTGAAACTGTCTGTTCCTGAGAGATTGCATCTCGTGATAACACTATAGAACTATTCAGTGGTACCTGTATTTCTATTCACTGTGTATTGCAAGCTATTAAAACGTAATTCTGTGTTTATTTTTGTTAAATCTTACTTGATAGGATCATCCTGTTGCCTTATTTTTGGTAGGGGAGCAAAAGAACCAAATACCATATTATTATTCTCCAGGTTGAAATTCATAAGGTCTTGGCTCTGCTACGTTAGACTTTAAACAGTGCAGAAATAGTCTAGAGCTTGGAATTGAAACAGTGTTCAACAAAGAAACAGAGTATTTTTCTTCTGAGAATTATACTACGGGGCATGATTACAAAAAAAATTACCTGATGCTTAAAAAGTTTATGAAAGCTAAGTTGCAAAAATATGAGCAAAGCTACTTATTTCAGTTGTCAAGTTCCAATTGTACTTAAAAAAAAAAAAAATCTGTTAGAAGCAGGCAGTTCTATATAGAAATGGTGTGTGAGATTCTGACAGGCTATTCAGCATGGTTCTGATAATTATGCAGTAATTTTTTGATGCATAGATCACTGTTCAAGTCAAGATTGACTTTATGTTTCCATGTTGAATTATAACTTTTAAATTTCACATTTATTTCACAAGCCCAGCTGATTTAAACCTTCAAATGTCAGGTCCACAAAAGGAAGGCAATTTGAATTTTTTAATATTTTTTCTCATACACGTATTTGATTTCTTTCTATTGAAAAAAGATATATCTGTTTTCACAGGACAAACCAGAAGAGACTTTTAGACAAGTTTCTGCATTATCCCAAGAATTTTCTATCAACTGAATGATATATTTGATAAGCCAAATCCTTTTACAAGAATTCTGATATTTAATCAGACTGGCTATGTTGTATTCATATGCTGGTGATCTCTTTCAATTTGCCTCAAGTGGAGGGAAGAATAAACAGATTCAGTGGGGAATTAAGAAATGCTTTCCCCCTCCTAACTCCCTGCAATGCACTTTTGCCATTTGGGAAAAGGAGTAAAGAATCAGCTGTTCGTTCTCTGCTGCCTGATGCTCTGCAGGGAAGCTGAAGTTGCGTAATTATCCAAGCTGTGGACTTCTGTACTGCTGTCTCTGTCCCTAATGTGGTAGGGCCAAGACCAACTAAATTTCAAGCTTGAGGGGTAATACCAAATCTTAACTACCTGTTTAAAACCAGTGTGTGGTGGTGGGTGTACAGATGCAGTAACTTTACAGATTATTACTAGATTTGTGCCAAAAATCTATTTTCCTGCCCCTATTGTTGTATATTAATAGAGCATTTTCTGACTTAGAAAAAAAGTTAATATCTTGCCAGATTTCTGAAGGAAAAAAATGGGCAGTTTTATATATTTAGTTCTTAAATAAAATTTAGTGACTAGATAAAGGTTAGTGAATACCCTGTACATAAATACTATCTCCAGGAAAATATTCCATAATTTCAAATATTTCTTTGTATCATCTTCTCAATATGGGAAAGTATAAAAACTGTACTAAGCATAAGGCAATCAAAAAGTGTAACTTTTGTGTACATTTGAACTCAAATTTGAAAAAATACTGTCGCAGCAAAATGTCAACCAGCTGAGCAGCTACCTTAAACTCATACCCATGTATAATTATTTTTGAAAAGTATTATCATTAATCAAGAAACACTTAAATCCTCCATACACTTCGACAGTTGTCAGCCAAGATGCAAAGGGAGTGAGAGGCTCCAGCAAAACCCCAACAATAAGTCCATAATAGCTGGTGGGATTAAAAATTGTTACTTCCCTAATTCTGAGACTTAATTTGGGCGTATGAGTTTTCAATATAAAAGTAGTGTGCTGTCATCCAAATTGTTTATCCATTTAGCTGCAAATTACCTTCTTCCTTGGAGATGTATTCTGTGAGGAAGTCTGGCAGTAATTCTCTCTGTAGCATTTTGTGAATGTGGGCTCTAACTGAGATATAATTAGATGTGCCTGTAGCAGCTTTTTAGTAGTGATGGTGAGTGTGCTTTTGAGGCAAATCTCTGTATTTCTCCCAGTTACTGCACTTCTGGCTTGCATTGTGGAGTCATCTCAGGAGCACAAACTCCATTTCTTTCAGCAGCTAAAGTGGAAGCTGGGCTCTAGGATCGCAGCTATGGTACCTCACCTGCCAAGGGGTACTCATTTCACATGACTAGAGTAGAGCTGGCTGAAGTCAATCCCCTGAGAAGGGAGCAGAGGCAATTCCTGGGACCTCTGCACCAGTTGTGCTTTTCTGTTGTGCAGTACTAATTGCACAATTAGTCAGCCAGCAAAACATATGTGGAAAGAAGAGGGATTGGTAGTGCTGGTTTTGCACTTCTAGCCAAAATCTGCATCTCTTGCTGGATAAGATAGCAGGCAACAAGTGGTTAACATATCCTGCAATCCAGATTTTTGGTCTCTCTGACAGACTGCATTCATTTGAAATGACAGCCGCTCTCATCAGAGGAGTATTTATCCTTGACGAAGGACTCCAGCAGCTCACCCAGTTAGCTTGCAGCTACACGCTGCAGCCTCTGCATTTTCATGCTGTAGAATTCCTTTAACTCTATAAGGCAACAAAAAGTGTACTAAACACTTCATATAACAAAGAAATAAGATGTGGCTTCTGCCCTAAAGAATTTTTTGTATGGTTTTAGGCATGATGTAACAAGCTTCCATTCCTGTGCTATTGTGAATTACTTGTTAGATGAGGACACATAAAAAGAATTTGAAGTTAATTGACTTGAGCTGATAGATACCATGATTTGTTAGTTAAAATACCAGATGATTGTGATATTTAAAATACCAACTGACTGTGATATTTAAGCATATTGCATGTTTCATAGAATATTAAAATAATAAGCAAATACAGTGGTGAAACAGAACCTGAGTTTAGTCTAATGTGCCTCATAGAACCAGTCAGCTGTGGCTTTGGACTGGGATAATGTAATCTTTAGATGTTCTGTATTTTTTTGCTTGA
>NW_010329826.1:18677-37454 GCF_000700745.2 Antrostomus carolinensis
TAGACACTGGTTTGCAGCCTCATCTCTTAACACGCGTTCCTTGTAAGGTTCTCATTTAGTTGAAAGCAGTGATCCAGTATTTTTGCTGTTCTTGTGTCAAATATCCCATCTCGCGTAAGTCAGCATTGCACAAACATGTTTGACTTCATAAAGCAATGTGGATACTGAGGTCCCTCAAGCACAAGGTGCCAGTTCACATGTTGGTCACAGTAACTGCTAGAACGCTTCATAAAGTTTATTCTGCTCCTACCATTTTAACTTACAATGTAGAGTCTTGTTAGCTCTTTTCATGCAGCTTGTGTTGACTCATAACCTGAGGGTTTTGTTTTGCCTGATGCTTTTTAATGATGTTTGTCTTGTTGGTAGAAAATGCTTTTTTTGTGTCATGTAAAGAGCAGCAGTGACTTGGGATGTGTTCTACTGCATGTTTGTCTAGAATTTCGCGTGCACAAAACAAATACAGGTTATCAGTGTGAGTCATACTAGGGTTTGTTTTATTTCTGTAACTTTCTGGGACTAAAGAGTGTATTTAATCTAAACCTGTTCCTCTTCTGAAACTGAACTCTACAACTGATTATTTGCTACTAATGCCATTCTTTTGCACTGTAAATGATTAGCTTAACTGCAGTCAAATTGAGTCATTTCTGTGTTTCTCTGAGCAGACAGAAACTGCCAGTGAAATAAAATTACATAATTAAATTGTTCTGTGATTACTTTTTTTACAGGTATCTTAGCCTATGAATAGCTAAAAAGAAAAATTGCAGTAAAGGACCATTACTTATTAGAACAATCTCTTGTGGGAGAAAATGGACATTTATTCTGGGAGTGTCAGTTTTGAAATCTGTTTAACAAGGACTGTCTGCAAATAAATATAGGAGTTAACTCCAAAAGATAATGTAGTTATCTGTATCAGAAATTTGTGGAAGACTTGGGTAACAACAAAGTCCTCTGCAGCTTTGTTTGGATTTTCATGGAATGCTGGCTGTTCAACTTGTGCACCAAGCACAGCAACTAATGCAGAAGGTAGCAGAGCTACTGACACCAAAGTTATGTCTGTAAAGAATACAAAGTAGGAATTCTTTGGTGGATCCTTTCCAGCAATTCTAGTGCTAAAAAACGGATCTTGTTCACTTGTTTTCATGTTTGCAACTCTCCCCACAAAATAAAACTGAAAGCCTTCTATATTTCTCTAGTTTTAATTTTCATTTTTGTGAATTTTATTTCTTCCTGCATCCTTAATTTCAATACAGAAATCTATGTAGGATTTTGGCCTTATTCAGGGTTTCAGCAATGTAGCTGGCATTTCAAATTTGTATCACTAAGAATCCTTGCATGGAAAATAACATCTGATTGTTCTTTTTAACGGCTCTTGTAGGATGCATTTCAGTTGTGCAGAGCTATTGAATAGACTGTGCCGCTTGTATTGCATTGAAAGCGTGGTCTCAGAACCACCATGAAATCCATCATCTATACAGAACTGCCCTTACATTTGCCTTTGCCAGGTGAATGTAGTCAGCAGTATTCAGAAATATTAGAAATAAAGCAGCACATTATCTCATGTTTATTTTAATGTAAAATTGTGACAATTGCATTTAAGATTTAACTAAAATGAGGAGCAAATATTGCAGCACATCTTCTGATTGAGATGCGTAATATACAAAAGTCTGATACCTTTCATGAGAAAATAAAGCAGTGCATCATTATTGACTGTTTGTCCTGATCATTTCCTTGCTAATTAGGAAATAGAGTGCTGTGAGGGCTGAAAAAAATATTTTGTATTCTTGTGCCTTGAGCAAACTGTGGTTTTGAACCAAAGAGCTTCTGATGGTATTCTTAGTGTTCCTTCTTATGCTACTGTTAACCTGGGGGGATAAAAGAAAAAGGGGGTGGTGGAAAAAAACAACCAAACAAAAAACCTGAAAACCAGACCAAAAGCACACTACTCCCGAAGCCCAACAAGGAAAAACAGTTAAAAGGAGGTATACATTGTGAAAGAAAGATGGTATGAATTAAAGTCTGCAAAGAATGCCAGATACCATTTAGAAAACACTTTCTAAACAAGTCAGAGTATTTTCATTAACCTTGAAAGAAATAACCGTTTTGTTGAACACGGTTTAAGAACACTTTCTCCCTGTTTCAACAGCACTATTTAGTGTGGTTCAGCTTTTGGCTGTTGGCTTGCTGCTGTGAACTTTCTTTATATCTCTTTACAATATGTGAAAAGGTTATTTAAATAAACCCTTAGGACTGGTCATACTTCTGCTAGGTTAAGTATATTTTGGAGTATAGTTACTAAGCTATTTAGAAAAAGAATCTATTAATTATTTTGCAGGCTACCTAGAACATATTTCCTCATCAGTTAGTTTATTTAAATTACACTAAGAGAAATCTTTCTTAATACCCTTCTGCTGGATAGGCAAAGCTAAAAATCTTGCACGGTTGTAGCAGGCAGTTACTTGGTTAAGAGCACTGCTTTCTTCCTATTATGGCAAATAGTGAGTCGCTTTTAGCAGGAGCTGTGGGTCTGTCACGTAAACATAAGGAGAGCTTCACTACCAGCTCTGTGTAGTACATGCACACAGCAACAAGGGGACAAAACCACACCGCCTGTGGAAGGAGTACAGTTTGTACTCCCTGTAATGCAGCAGCTGCTCCAATGTAGTACAGAAGTACACAGCTAATCAGCATTTGTTAATCTGCACACATAAACCTGGCAATCTGCCCACATTTATCAGTGAAGAGCATGCTCTGTCATCACAGTAGATGTATCCTGACATTAAAGTCTTTATTCCTACAAACTCTGGAATTTAACAACATTATGGGGTTGTGGTGGGTTGGGTTTTTTTGTTCTTGTTGGTTTTGTTTTGGGTTTTTTCCCCTGAAGTTGAATAAACAAAATGTTGTAAGGTCTCTGTAATATGTCTGCTCTTTTTGTTTGACACTTAGGGAAATGCAGTAAATAGCAGTGCACTTCAGTAATTTATATGAACTGATAAGTTTTGTATGAACTATTAGGTTTATATGAACTATTAGGAAATCTTACTACCTTGCAGAAATATATCTCCAAATTACACAAAGCAAAATCCAATAGAACTGGTCCAATGTAAATAAAACAATTTAAGACTTGTATTAAAACATTATCTGGTAACTTGTTAAGCTATTTAGTTATAAATTGGCTGTAATAGTATTCTTTGACAAATTGACTGTCTGCTATAAATGTGGAAGATTTTCAGTTTTCCTCCATCCATCAGAAGGTCATTAGGAAGGATATCTCTCAGTTTAATATATTTCTATGCCTTCCTGAACCATGAATCTAAGACCAGTGGATAAATAGAAAAGTCAATGTTAGAAGGAGGTCCTACAGCTTAATAATTTTTAGATTAGAAAAAACTATCTTTATCACCATTTACATAATCATCTGGCAGTAGCTAGAGATCCAAATCAGTCGGTTGTCAAGACTGATGACATCTCTCAAAAGTTGAAATGGCAAGAGCTCTTCATAAGCTTTAAATTGGATGTTTGGAACTCTTAGTAGTCAATATTTATGAAATAAGTATATACAATGTGAAGTGTGTATTGAAATTTTTTTAACTTTGGTTTGATAAAGAAGGGGCAGGTTAAAAATTATTATGAGCTTTAAAAGAAGTAAAATTACAAGAGTGAATATGTAGATACTGGGTAAGCATGTAATGGTGGATCAGATTAATTTTACGTGACACAATTATTAAATATATATTTTATGTAGTGTGAAATGTCATTTTATAGGGACAGTTATGTTTCTTAAATATGAAATTAAGGTATCTGTTGTATTGTTGAAGGACAGTGATATGTTTTGAAGCAGATTGCACAATGGAATTTAGGCAACAAGCCTACTGCAGGAGGTACCAAATAAGTGCTGTTGAAAAAGCTAGAAAATCCAATCTGTGTTATCAACAGCATTTGTTGAGGGGTTTAGTTACAGAAATTGTATGATCTTACCCTCTTTTTACTGGCACTGGCCTGCTGACCCACAATTTATAAATTAATCTCTGGGGTTTGGGGACAATGGGTGCTTTATTTTGTCATATCTGCAGTCAGAGGAACCCTACCATCAGACAGTCTCCTTTTTTCTCAAAAGTCGTCTTTTTCTTAAATTTCTTTCTTAAATTTTTTTCTACAGTATCAGCTCCTTATTTTGTGCTGTGTCTACTATGAACACGAAGAACAGTTTATTCCCTTCCTTTTTATAGAAACCTTTTATGTGTGGGTAGGTAATGTTTTTCTCACACTTTGTTTCCCAAACCTTATCCTCGTTCCAAATGTCCTCCGTTTGGTGCCAGTCTTTCTTGACAGGCTGTGCTCAACACTGGCCTCAGGATTCTAACTGGGACCTTGTCAAGGCTTGTAGGGTGCAACAGGTACTGATGTATTTTTTTGCAAACTAGAGTCTGCAGTTGACACACCCCTGTGTGTCAGCTGCCTCTTTTGTGGCAGCATGACATTCATTGTATGCTCACATTCAGGTGAGTATACTTTCTAATGTCAGATTGTGTCTGCTAATTAGCAATTTACTGAGATGTTCTCCACCCTGATGCAAAAGACTAACACAGACTTTTTTCTGACTCTTTTCTCCATTGTATTGGGATTGTTTTGAAACTGAATATACTATAGTGACACATGCTTTGGTGGAAAATACCTGTGCCTGATTCCTCTTCTTAAGGTCATGCTGTGAGGGAATAAACATTTGTAAAAGCTTGCTGGTCTATTACATGGAAAGAATTCTATAAATCTGGGTGGTATATGTTTCAGTGGTATTGTTTTGTGAAGGCAGATAGCTTTTGTAAGGAGCTCAGTTCACTTTCAAGCTTTGTGTTACATTGACACCTTTGATGCTCTGTGCAAAAAAACCCCAAACCAAAACAAAAAAACACAACTTAAAGTCTTGAAGTGAAATACAGGACTACCTGGGATTACATCCTAATACATAAAAGGGAAACAATGGAATGGACAAAATGTTGAGGGAAAGAAAATTCAGTTCACAATTTTGAGCAGGATTTACTCGTCTTTCTTTCTTTCTTTCTTTCTTTCTTTCTTTCTTTCTTTCTTTCTTTCTTTCTTTCTTTCTTTCTTTCACCCCTTTTCTTAACTACCCCACTCCCAAAAGCAAAACCAAACCTGTCTAATGATATTTAGAAGTTTCCTGTAAATTCTTGTTTGTGTACATGAGGTTAAAAAAAAAAATAATAATGGTGTGACTGCCCATAGAAAGACTCTAAGTTACTGTAATTCATTATATCATTTCTTTTCAGGGAAACCTCATAACTTCCATGTTGCTGAATTCTTTATGGTAAAATGTACCTTATAGGTAGGTACCTGCACAGAATGAGATTATTCAAACTCTTACTTTTAGTTTTTCTTCAGCGACAGGAAGAAATACAGAGGAAACTTTACTTATGCAGTTAGGAAGCGAAATAGTATGGTAATGATGGAGTGGATTGAAGAAGTATGTATAGACACTAGCAAAGAACTGCTAGAGAGAAGGAAATCCTGATACTAAAAGTCCTACTCATTTAATTTACTTACTGAACTTGCTGTCAGTTTGAATATGGTAATTAGATAATAATGGTATCAGTCAAATTACTCCAATGTCTTCTAAGGTGCTATGGTGTTCCCAGGTACTCCCCAGTACTTCCTTTTCTCTCTTATTAGTTAGCATCATGAATTGTGTTTTCTCTAAGTCAGCACATTCATATGTCTGAAAATTCTTATTTTTCCAGGTCAAAGCTTTGGGGAGAAAAACAACCCTGCTAAAGTACTATGTACTTTCAAGAAAAAAAAAACCAACAACTCGTGTGCCTCTAGGCATTGAGGGATAATTTGTCTGGTTTTCCCAGAACACAGGGAAACAGAACTTATGTAACGGGCTCCATGTGGCTTGGTATTATTGGCTTGTACTGATTATAGGGGAGGGAGAAGGATGATACAGCCTTGCTTGTTCTAACAAGATCTGATGTCTTAATGACTTAAATGCAATTATGCTTTTATCGTACATATGACTGTAGTGTTAATTACTTTAGGTTCCTTTTCTCAAACAACTTTAAAGCTTTCCTGTACTAGAGAAGATAGCACCTTTCTGATTACTATAGCTTGCAGTTTTTTCAGCTGAGGTGGGACCTGCCATTTCCAAGTGGCTTATTTGATTCTCTCTTTAACCTCCCATATTTCAAGGGAGAACTGATTGCTCTACTTCTGATTCATCTTCTTTCTTAGGCTACCTTTCCCACAGATTTTGCATTCTCTTCAAACCTGATCAGCTATGAGTTTTTCTTCCAGGCCATTGGTAAAAATAGTAAGAGATGGCAAGCTGATAACTCATCCTTGTGGTGTTTCTTGGAAAATGCACCTATTCATTGCTGATTCTGTGCTGAGCTGCATTTTCAGCTTAGCTGACTGGGTTATAAATCAGTTCAATGTATGCAACATTAAAAATTGTATTTAATCAAAATGTGTTAGTATCAAGTTAGATGCCTTGCACTCATAATGACAGTCTTAAACTTTTCAGTTACATCTATAAGTGAATTACAAAAGGGGCTTATGGTCTATAAGTTCATGTTTTAATTAGCTTTTTTTTTTTTTAATAAATCAGGCTGCTTGTTGACTCCAAGATTATTTTGCACGAAATCAGAAGAAGGATGTGGGGCCTTAAAATTCTTTGTATTGAGTGTTGACTCTCAAAAAAAAAAAAAAAAATCCATTGTTTCATTTCTTCTAGTCTTTCAAAATTTCCCCAGTGTTCTTAGAGTTAAGGAAAGAATTGCTAAATATGTACAGAGAGCTCGTCTTTAAATCCTTTTGTAATTTTTAAAACGTAGTATTTTCTTTCCTTATTTCCTCCAGACTCAGAGATGAAGATGTAGGTTATGCATGAAATCGGCAGACTTGCAGATCATCCAAAAGCTATCAATAATTGATATACTTTTTAGAAGGCAGAATTAGAACTCTCTGGAAAAAAGTGAAAGATACTAGTATTAGCTTGAAGGACACTATATATACTTGTAATAGAGTTGACATGTTTCTCTGTAGGCCATTATTTCTTATCCTTAAACACAATGAGTGTCCTCATCAAGGATGAGCTACTAGCCGTCTTTTTAAGGCTGAAACCTTGGACAGCAGCACAAAAGACTGCCAGCATTGAACTGCATTGAAAAAGGTAGTGCAGTCACTGGAGTGATAACTGCACGTCTCTCCTGCCAGTTACATCACTTTTTCCTGTATCAAGCTCTTGGTTTGTAGTTACTTTTAGACAACGTTTAGCTTAGCTACCATCTCAATGAATAAATTAAGGTTAAAATCATGCAAGACTTCTAATATTATTTTAAAATATATTGATTTTTGACTGTTTTGTTCCTTTCATTGTCTTATCCTGTAGTCTTCTAGTTGTTTTTTTTTCTTCTACTTGTTATTTTGTTTGAAAAAATACCATTCTTGCAGTATAATCACTGGCTAAATTTGCCTTTAAGCCTTCCTGAAGGTGTACACTGCTAATTTCTTGTTCTTTGCATTGCTTTTGTTCCTTTCCCAACTCTTCTTTGAAAGTAATTTAAAATATGATCCGAATTTGCAAGTTTAATCCTAGTCAAATGATATTTTGGTTTTGTCTTTTGTTCCATTTATGGATGCCCTATAACTATCTTCTGATGGTTATTTATTTTGCAAATTCTTCCTTGTTCAAGTTCTTACAAGCATATTGGAGATAGCTGCTGGACTAGAGGAAAGCGAGCCAGATTCACTCCTTTGCCAAAGGAAAGGCTGATGTGCAGACCAAATAGCTATGGACTATGATGAGCTTCCTTCCTGAGCCAGCACATATTGAGAATAGTTCAAGGCAGCCCTTAGGATGTAGGTCTGAGGAAAAATCGGAGAGATTAGAGGGCTCAGAATGGGAATTGGATCTTTTGGGAGACTTGGAGTGATGGGTAGGTGGGAGGAGAAGCGAAATTACTCCTGAGACCAGAGCACACAATCAATCCACAAAGCTTCGTTGTCATAGAGCAAATTAACTTCTTTTCACTTTCCTCCTTTTTGTTACCGAAAGATAACGAGAGCCAAGTGCTTGGACATGCTTCCTGGAAGTGCTTCAGTTACATTATCCAAAGGGCATCATCAGTCTGTGACAACCCCAATAAGCAGAGACCTCCAGATCTTTGTGTAGGTGTGGTGTGATAAAGCCTATTGCCAGGAATATCTCTTTCCAGAAGGATGATAATTTTTTTTTTTCTTCCCACAATATAACTCCCACCTCTCCTCCTCTGCTTCTTGCAGTGGCATCAGTGTACGTGGTACTTTAGAGATTAAAATAATACATTGCTAATCTGTTGACAACTAGAGATGTCATTATCTCTTACCTTATTGTCATAATTTCTAGGGGCAAAATAATGGATTGTGATTAAACCACGAAAATACTTTACTGAAGAAAATTATGGATTGTAATAACCTTTTAAATTTTATCACTTAATGTTAGTCAAGTTATACATTAAACTGATAGCTAATACCAGTTACTAGTGTTACACTAAGTTCAAATGGAATTCAGTGATAAAATGTTTAAGCGGAGGTTGGCTTTGGGAAGTAACAAGGTGAAGATGAAATTCTGTGGTGCACAGCTCAGGAAAATGCCTTCCTTTAAAAAGTGTTTGGTTGCTGTGCTCTATATGAGAGGGAGAAAACCTTTTCTTCATTCTTAATTTTCAACTGGCGAAGTACATGACCTACAGAACAAGGAAATTGCTTCTCTTCACAAATTTGGCAGTAAAGTATCTTCAGGACTTTCTTTCATTGCACTGCCAGCAGCATTGAAACTAAAACAGTAACAGATGAGGGTCACAATTTGCTCTTCTCTGAGCCCTTTTTGTTAGAATAGCAGGTTCATATGCAGGAAGGATTGAGTGGAAGTCTTCTATTTACAGAATAACTGACACTTCCAAATGGGAGTATCTGTTCAGAGTGTTAAAGGCTTTCAGAGAATTTAATCTTAAGGTGTTCCTTGAGTATAAGAAAAAAAATCTTTAACTGGAGAGTGAGTTATTGTTTTTACTAAACATTGTCTGAAGCTTGCAAATAAAATAAATACTGTCTCCAGGTGTACATTTTCCCACTAAACATTGTCTGAAGCTTGCAAATAAATACTGTCTCCAGGTGTACATTTTCCCTAAGAAAAAATAATACATTAACATATTTGAATTACTAGTATATATAAATGAATGTGGATTCCAGATGTTATCTGTATTTGACCTCAAATGAGTATTACCAAACTGCTCAAATAAGATCTGCGACTAGAAGCACTAATTTAAAAATAACAGAATTGTACTTTGTCTGGCATTTTAATGTGACAAATATTTTAATAATTGTGCAAAGTGGTACAATGCACTTAAAGTTTAAAACTGCCACTCAGTTTTCAGTTGAAATGGATGAATGCTTTTATGTAATAGTATTTACTAAAGCAACATACCAGGTTGTTTTCTTTCATGAATTTGTCCAGTTTTATTCCAACTGAAACTGATAATTAAGTTTTATTCTTGTTTAAAAGAGGTTTACAAATACTGTGACTACATGCTAATAACTATTTTTTACAGTATTTTTAGCAGAAGAAATCACGGAGCTTAACCTACAATACTTAGATGTTGTTCTTCCTTTATAACATGTATCCCACAATTTCACTTGACTTTTTTCTTTTAAAGAACTATGTCATCTATAGGTGAATTTAGCCTATTTCTTTATAATCCATTTATATTTAATATACTATATAGTTAATACAAAAAATAGTGTTCAGTCAGCTTACTCTGCTGCTTTGTGAGCTCGTAGGGTGTGAGCTGTGTGATTCAGGATGGGTTTCTTTTCAACATCATGATTAATGCTGAGTGTGTGATGGATGCTACTAAGTAATAATTAGGGATTTGCTGAATATTTTAAGTAGATTTCTCTTAGTTTTAGAATTTTTCAGAGGGCTAGTTTTACAACAGCATTGGAATGACTGTTCTGTAAGGTAATGGGTGGGAAAGAGATGAAAAAAAGTGACTTAGGCTTTTATCTGGCATTGGTGTCAAAAACTAAATATATAAACAAGTTCTCTACCTCATATCCTTCTATCTCACATCTAAAAATATCACCTTTTCCCTATACATTGAAAGTAATCTAACTCCTTGGAGCCATCAAGATATATGCACTTTGAGTAGAAGTTTATTCCTGTAATTGTAAACATTAGTTTTTGTTATGAATTGTTTAATAACTTCTTAACTTCTTTAAGTCCAGTATTCAGTCTCAAAGGTTAACTTTCATACTTGCTGCTATGAAAAAGCACGTCACAGTAGGTTCTCTTATATATTTACAGAAACTAGTTTTGCAATCTTTTACATATTTCATATGCCTTTTTAGACAACACAATTAGCTGCGTTTGCTTATGCAGTTTGAACCTGATTATATATTGAAAGCTAGATGATATTTTGAGGTGAAATTTGAAAGCTTGGTAGGTCACTTGTTTTTCCCTGGATTACACTGTTGTAAATTTCAATATGCAGTAGGTGATGCTTAAGGTAGGACTGCTTGCCATTTCAGTGAAATGTTTATTAAATAAGTGAAATACAGAGTAAAATCTGGAGACTGAGAGAGAAGACTATAAAAAATAAAATATTTTTGTGAAAAGATTGTTTTTATCTCATCAAGCAATGTGTTTTACTATAATTATATAGCAGTATATTTGCAAATATGAATATATCCACTACTGTGTCTTGGCAGTACATTCATTATAAGTAATTAGGAGAGACTTTAAACTGTTTAATCCAGTGTCTTGTTAAAATACCAGGGTGTAATGGCAAGTTTTCATGTTGGATCAGAGTAATAGTGAAATGAAAAGGTACCTAGTTTTATGAACAGCTGAACAAGACTTGTTAGGCAAATGGTTAGAACATTAAAAAAATAGTGTTTGTAATGATTGTTTACTCTATAAAAGTAATCTGTTTAAAAACAGACATTTTTAAATATAGACACTGGTATCTGTAAAAAGTAAATTGGGAATATTATTCCTATATCTTACTGTGCACAAAAAGGAGTGATTTAATTAGTGGCAATGCCAAATACTGGAAAGGTAGGAAAAGCCAGAGTGACATTTTCATTTGTAGTCTTGGAACTCTGGCGTGATGTTAGTCTCTAAATAAGACTACCTGTCTCATTTGCATCCCAAAGGGATAATGCTATTTGAATGACTGATTAATTCTCATTGTTTAAAGCCTGTTGTAACATTATTTGCTGTGTGCATTCAAAGCCACTCTGACATCTTATTCCTAGAGATATATTTGTGTGTGTATGTGTATAAACAAATATGAAAGTGTTATTGGGTGAAATCTACAAGTAGGGAAATAAGACATTAAGAATGTGAAGAGCCTGAAGTTTTAGTTTATTCAACTCTAGGTAGCACTTTTATTAAATGAAAACTGGCTTATGTTGACTTTTTACTGTGGCTGCAAAATGAGGTGTCGCTGCTTCTATGACAGATGTGACCACTGAAGACAAACATCCAGAAGTTAAAAGATCACAGAATTGCTGAACACAGGAGTAAAGCTGCGAGTATTCAGCTGGCTATAGTTTGTGTAAAGAGAATCCCAGTACAGTCAGTTAGGGATTAATTCAACAGCCATTGTAAAGGTCATGTTAATGAATGATAGAAGTATTTTAAACAGTATTTGAGTAAAAAGTTTGAAGAATCACTATTATCATGCCTTTTCTTTATTTTGAACCATTTCACAGTTACAATCAAAGCTGTCTTCTAGATCAGTATGGTCCAGTTGGCTGCCAGCCAGCCTGCAACCTTATACACTAAGTACATGTTGATGACTGGAAGCTAAAATATCCAGGGCCCTCTGTTCAGCAAGAAACCCATGTGTGCATTCTCTTGTAGCCTTGGCATTCATCTAGCTTGTGTTGTTTTGGGGGGCTTTATAGCCTTTGCCTGGCTTGGTTATGCATGTGTATGTATCCAACATATAACTTGGAAAAGGCTTTTTATCATAGTTCTTAAGTAATAGGTGTCAAAATAGCAACTATTCCATGTTTGAGGACGGATGCAGTGTTCATGTATGTTCACGTTATGAGTGATTTGAAAAGTAATCGCAAATAGGGTGTTGAGTCTTAGTGCTGGTTATATTTATTACAATCTACTGTTTAAATGTTTTGGCAGGTTTTGATTATGCCTGGATGGAATGAGTGGAAAGGTGATAACAGAAGTTCTTTTGGAAATGTATTCTTAATAGTAGATACTGTTAAAAATGGTAGGGAAAATCCTATGCCAAAAAGGGAGGTAGTTATACATGATAGTTCACTTTGTAGTTACGTTTCCCATCATGTAGAACATATGACTGATAATACTGCGAAATGTTATAATTCAGTTGGAAATTACCTAAGAGAATGGCAGTAAAGGAGCAATTCTAGTGAGTAACCTTTATGATCTGGAGCAGCAAAGAGATGAGGCTAAAAATTAAATCAAAAAGTATTCTGGAGTGTAATGTCCCCTGTTTCTTGTTATGCTTGGAATAAATATTTATAACAACTTTTAAAAAAATCTGGGTAATTTTAACACTTTCTTGTGTTTTCTGTAATCTTGATTACTATGTAAATGCTGCTAATGACAAACATACCAATGGATTGATTAGTGTCATAGTCTATATCACTTGGCATGCAAGTGTGTGACATCTGGGAAGTGGATTTGTATTACTTAATTGCTATAAGACTAAGTTTGGTGTTTAGTCCAGATTAACAAAACAAGTGGAAAGGCTTTTGAATCTATTAATCAAAGCAGTGTTTCCCACTTCCCCTATAATGTTGCTGTGGACTAAGTCCTTGTTTAGCAGGCACCGTTGCAGCCGGCCTGTCACAATCCTTTAGTAGGTAGAAAAAACATTGGTCAGCTGTCTGATGTAGCAATGCTATTAGTCAGCAGCTTGTCACTTACAAGGTTTTACTACATTGAGAGCCATAGAGAAACAGGTTTCTCGTGATCAGTATAATTTTCTGTGTCTCTTAATTTCTTTAACACTGCTGATAGAGTTCACTTAAGTAGGAGACTGGGAAATTTCTTTTGACCTTGGCTGTTGTTTTAGACGAAAATGTTTGACAAGGTCGATTTCCCTCTCATGTCCTACTGTGCTGTGTTTTGGTCTATAAATGTGATATTCCTATAAACCTTTGAGGAAAAGAACAAATAACTCCTACTCTTAATGTAATTGCCATTACACTAATGAGTGTGATGACCTTATTACTCTGCTCTTTTTATGATTAATAAAGAAACAGCAAGGAGATTATCAGGAGCTTGTTCATATGCAAATACAGGAAGCTTTCATATTAAGTTTTCATTAAAAAATGTAAGCTATTTTTCCTCTTTTTGAAGATAGTATGTTGAAATTACCAGACATAATGTTTTGATTTCTTTAGCCAATGTTTTTCTAGGCTAACAAAGAAAGCTAAACCTAAGAGATTCTCATGTTTCTGTCCTAAAAATAGATTTCTGTACAACAGCAGTTTAACAAAAATCATACAAACATAGTTCATAGATTCTTGAGAAGCAGCTTTACAAAAATACGGTGATATTTGGCATGGGACAGAACAAGGTTGTCTTTAGATCTTGGGTGCTTAACATATCAGGAGCATTAGCTTCAACACTAATTTTTTTGTTTTGTTTTATCTAAGATGCTAAAAGATACACATTTCCCCAACTTACAAGCAAAATAAGAATTTGGACCAAGAGGATGGTCACCTCTCAAAAATGAAGATGAGTTTTGGAACACCCAAATCTCCTGCTTATAGTTAATAATTTTTCTTAAAATACCTTCCCTGAGTAATTTAAGTCTTTATTTCTAGTATTGTATTTTGGCAAGAGGTTCAGACAAGTTCCAGCTGGGAGGCACATTTCCTGAAGAAACTGAGTAGAATGTAGGAGTTAAAATCTTACCCTGGAAGGCTAGTCCCAGAACTGTGCAGATGGAGCCACCCCACTATAATGTTGGTGAATGAGACATTAAAAAATGTCCTGAGAGTGTACATAGAAAAACAGAAGGAAAATCATAAGGAACCTGTTCAGCTGAAAATATAGGAACATTTTATATTGTCTCTTCATGCCAAAATTCATGCTTGTTTCCTCCCTTTGAACGATAGCATCCTGTTTGTTTTCAGCTTCTCACACTGTCTTGTAACAACTTGGCTTTTATGTGGGAGCTGAATTATGCTGGATTAAAGTCTGCATCTTTTTACACTTTTGTTGAAGCTGTTCTGGATTGATATTGTAACACGGCAGCATGGCAACTTGCAGCATTCAGCTGGGCTTTGAGTGACTTGCAGGACTTATAGCAACAATCCTGGAATTTAGTTGGAGATTTCCATTGATGATTTGGCCCTAGTTTGATTCTTTTTTGATTTGAGAAATGAGGAAATGACAGCTAACTGCATCTTCACTGTAGGAAAGCAGTGTTCTATGTTCACCTTTATTAAAAAAAAAAAAGCTTGATAGAAATAGTAATATTGACTGCTCAGTATTTGAAGCAAATGGGGGCTACGTAGTCTTTCTCTACATTTTAGTTTAGCCATATATTTTCTATGAGGCTCTCATTAGTACTATGTGCAGAAGAGCTCATTATTAGAACTTAGTTCATCAGAACCCAGGCTCACTGGGCAGTAGAAAGAGATGTGTTAAATGTTGGGAATTATGTAAAATGTCATCTTCTCTGTTACTTTAGGCAAAATCTTAATAAATTATTGTTGTGATATCAAATTGATAGTGTCTTCTGCCAGATGGGTCTCTCATATTCATTCAGTGCTTTAAACCTTATAAGGATTGTGAGATGAAGTATGAGAGTAACTAGTTTCATATTAAGAAAAAGGCAAAACATAAATGCAAACTTGTCAGAAAGCATTTTATATATCAGCTACCTGAGCAACAAAAGCTGCCATTCAAAAACAGCTATCAATATTTAACTGTGAAACGGGCTGCTGTAAAAGTCTATGCTGCACAGTTTCAAAACTAGTCTGCTTTGAGAACATACTGAGTATTGGCTCTGAGTAGCTTTGTCAGAGGGACTTGCAGCATGCTGTGGCACGGTGCCAGGCTTAAGTCGTGCTCTGGAGAAGACGTGCCTCTGTTTCTTCCTCCATTCTCATCCCCATTAATCAGTAACCTAGCCCTACATATATTTTTATTTTAGGACCTCAGCCTCTTTTTGTCTTTAGAACTTCTCCTCTTATGTACTTATAGTACATCACCCAAACCTGAACTCTCCACCCTAAATTCTGCAGCAACCCAGTTTGTCTTGTCACTGCTCCTCCATCTCCATGAGGAAGTGGTAGTTCTCCAGCACTGCTAAGGCTGTGTTCCTTCAGCAGATGTTGTGAGATGAGCAGGCTTGTACACTTCCTGATGATAACTGCCTCTGGAGGTGTTCTAGCTGAGCTGCCAGAGAAGCTAAACCACTGCTTTTAATGTCCTTACTATGCAGGTATGAGTGAGTCAGGAAGAAGGAACTACTTTTTATTTATACATGGATATAGCTGTTTTATAACCAGAGCCCTGTTTCTTTTTCACATTCCTGTATTCCTCAAAGATTGGTGGAGATTGTTGTGACAGAAGAAATTCAAATGGTACTTTATATAATTACTGCTGCTTCTTGGTTTAGAAGTCCAGAGCGTAAGAGCAAGGAGACAGTGCACATATGTAACTATAAATTTTTGTAAGGTATTTTTGTTTTTAATTTATCTGGACAGGATTTGACAGTGTGATCTACAAAAATCTTTAATTACCTGCAAAAACAAAATACTCTGGGAAACATGGAATACTTGGCATAAGGGCACTAAAGTGCCTTTCATGGTTTTTACCATTAGACACTTGATTCTTCCAGTAAGCAGGATATGGGCAACTTCTGGAGTAATTTTTAGGTATATTTAAAAAAAAAATCAAAGGTAGTGTGAAATTATAAAATATTACAAAATTAAAATAATGTGATGAGTACCATTTGGTTCTTGATTCCAGTGCACGTCATGCAGGTATTTTGTTTCTTGATGACCTGGGGTGTGGCAATGTCTCACTTGCTTGTGTGATTTGGAAAGAATTTGGGAAATCTCTGTTAAGTATTTAATTAGGATTGAGTTAATGATCAAATTATTAAATTCCCTAACAAGCATAGTAAGGAAACTTTAAGTAGAAAAACTTAGAAATTCTATCAAAATGCTTAACTCAACACATATCTGTATTTTAAAAAGTCTTTTTTAGACGTGAATTACATTTCCCATGTCAGATATGTATAGCCAGTCAAATGATGATTTATTTATATTCATATAATCAATTACTAAATTTCAAAAGCTAACCAAATACAGGTTATAATAAATATTGAAAGCAAAAACCATTCCTTCTACCTTGCAGAACCTGCTACGATGTATTTAGTATGACTCAGTACACTCCTTGTTGCTGAACAAGCATCTTATCAGAGTCAAGCACTTGTTCTTCATGAAAATGCAGTGAAGAGGTAATTCGACATGATTGTTCCATTGCAGGACAAGAAGAACTAGACAACTGGGGTTATATTAGAATTGCACTAGGCATAAGTACTATGTGAGGCTAGAAAAGAAGTAGGTTCAAAAATCATCAAACAGAGCAGAACTGGCTACTTCAGACTGCTCCATTTTGCTGATCAAAATCTTTTAAAACTGTTGTTTCTTTTGTAGTATCAGAATTTATCTTCATTTTATTATATGAATGTTGGTGAAATGAAGCGATAGCTTCGAAGTTTGTAATAGAAATATCAATTATTGGCTCAGCTCATGAATTCTGTCCTCATCTCCTGCAGTATCGAGGCTTGGCCTGTGCTTTCCCTGAGCTGGAATTCTGCAATTTTCCGCTCTCAGTTGAGGCTTGGAATCTAGGTAGTGTCTCATTATGATAGCAGATTAATTTGAGACTTGGATTGTCAAGGGGAGGGTCTTTGGGAAAGGGTGCCTGGGGGCTAAAGTTACTCGGCCTCCTTAAACTGCGTTGTTCACAGAATCTGCAAGAGAGCTGAATTGAGAGAGTTGGGTTAGCGTGGTGCAGAACAAGATCCTCACAGTGCTCTTTGCGCTGCAGCTCTACTGTATGTTTAATCCCTCACTGCCCTGCTGTTCCTCTTTGTTTTATTCTGCATGTCAGCAACTCTGTTTTTACCTGTCTTTGCTCCTTAAGTACATGTCCTGCAATGATTACTCCATATGATCAATATTTTGTAGCCATTATAAATTCAGTGACTCTGTGAGGATCATCTCTTGTCTTAGTTACTGTATTCTCTTTCTTGCTTTGTTTCTTTCTGGTTATCTTTGCTCCATCTTGATAACAATCAATCTGTGGTAATAATCATAAAAAGAAATGTAACAGTAGTTTAAGAACTGGTGTATACTGGCAGAACATTAATGGGAATTTCAGTTTTAGTTTAAGAAATGTTACTTGGTATTAGCATTAACAGATCAATTATTTTTAGGAATGCAGTGAACATTCAATATATTTGTAATCTTAGTGCTTACTTTTATGTAATATCTTCAGAGTAAGTTTCATCAAGCCCATGGAATTTACTCTGTACTGTTAACCGAAGTAACTGGCTCAACTTACTGGTTTTTATTATACTGTGAGAAACATCTGGATCTGGAACCTCTGTTTTCAGCAGGTAGAAACAGTTGGCTGCATGCATAGCTGTTGATACTAAAGGTGATACAAATATTCTTCCAGCTAATTGTATAGAGCTCATCTATTCTTTGCTCAAGTGCCTGATACAATGTAGGCAAAATCTTTAGGGAATTTAGCTAGAAATATATGTGTTTATTGTGCAAGTGAGAAGTACAGTGTAAAGGCTTTTTTTAACATATGACCAAATTCCTTCACAAAATTCTTGCCAAAAAAATTCTTGAAACATGACCAACTTCCATAAGAACAGAAATACATATTCCTGTTTACAGAAGCCACGTCCTGTCAAAGATCAGATCTCTTCTCCAAAGCATAGTAAGACTAGAGGACTTTTTCTTTCAATAAAAGACTCATTTATTTCTTTATTTTAGGATGAGGATCACAATTATATCCTGTTTTCTTTCTGTCCTTTTCTTCAAGCACCATAGTGGGAAATGGTTTTGTCTCTGATTTTCCTAAAGGGTTAGGCCAAAAGAGGACTCCCGACTTCATTATTGTTTGATGGAATATAAGAAATATCCTTAGTAGTTAATTAATAATACAAGAGGTATCTATAATATGTGGTATTTATCCATAAGTATTTGTGTGTACAGTATCATATACACCTCTTGTTTAGTACAATTTTTTATGAAGTTGTTTAGAGGTGGAGCAAGCTCTGTAGTCAAAGATCAGGCAGATGGAGAAAGCATTAGCAGTAATGCTCAGAATAATTTTTCTTCTACAGTTCAGTAAGCTTCTTACTGAACTATTCAGCAGTAGAAAATAAAGCTGTGGAACCTACGTTACAGGGCAGAAAGTAACTAGTAATTATATGAGATTGTAAAGATTACTGTGTTAAAACTCCTGTGTTCTGTGCAGGGTGTAGCTGGGAAAGACAAAACCATGTTTGTGTCTTAGACAATAAAATACCTCTAAGAATCCAGCATTTTGTATTTTATATGAGATTGTAAAGATTACTGTGTTAAAACTCCTGTGTTCTGTGCAGGGTGTAGCTGGGAAAGACAAAACCATGTTTGTGTCTTAGACAATAAAATACCTCTAAGAATCCAGCATTTTGTATT
>NW_010329827.1:0-4837 GCF_000700745.2 Antrostomus carolinensis
ACCTGGACACCTTCCTGTGTGATCTCACTTATGCGTTCCTGCTCCGGCAGGGGGTTGGACTAGATGATCTTTCGAGGTCCCTTCCAATCCCTAACATTCTGTGATTCTGTGAATCATGGATGAAACACATCCATTACCCATGAGAGGTGCAACACTGTCCTAAATGTGGCTCCATCTCCAACACCTATCGGCAGTATCAACAATAATAATTGGTTGGAAGTATTTAAAGCCTTCCTAAGTATTAGCCAATACAGTTTCATAGGTATTCTGAGGTGTTATTGCCCTATACAAACAATAAGTTGAAGCAGAAAGATGTAATTGCCATGCCTGTGATGACATAAATTTTTACCATTACTCAAATGACAGAATTGATCCTGATTTTAGACTTTGCTTTAACTAAAAGGGTAGCACAATGACATTATTATTACTGCCAAACACAGAGCACAGGGCACTTTTTTGTACTACGAGATTACACAAATGTGCTTACACTTAGTTACACTCCATGAAAACCATTCCAAGATATTTATCTGTTCAGAATTAATAACTTGTTTAATGTAATTTTTCCTTTCTATGTCTAGTTAGGCAATGTTTTTTTCCTCAAAATCTTAAACAACCTAGTTTTCAACTGATCATTTCCGCTGGGTAAAACATGCTCCCTCTGCCAGATCTGCCGAAAAGGGTACGGATCTGCTCAGGTTCTGTGGACAAAGTCTGGGCATGGATTGGCGCTTTGCCATTCATTTTAGGAAAGTGGATTTTCTCCCGGATCTTGCTTGTTAAAAGCAGCACTTAAAGGACAAGGAGTCAAAGCTTTATCTACAGGGAGTGTTGAACCACCAAGGAGGACTACTGGCTCCAAAGGGACAAAGAGGCGTTTCCTGAGACAAGTGTTTTTCACTGGTCATTAGAAAGCCACCCCTTTCTGTGAAAAGAAACTATAGTTTTGAACAGTAAAGGTAACTATGTTATGCTTCTTCCAACCCTGAAGAGCTTAATTCACTGCCTGCTATACCTTAGATCTGTCTTTCCCATGACAGAAGAAAAATTGCTCAGCCCTCTTTCCAAAGCATAAGACCAGTGTAAAAATAATGAGATTTGATATGAAACCATTAAGACAGTAAGAAAGCACATTTTTTTGAGGGGCTGTGTAGGAGAGGAGAACAAACAGATAAATACTTTTTGGGGAGCTCTTTTCTTAATGGAAACTGAGATTATACCATTATAATTTTATTAGTATAATATTTATTAATTATAGTTATATATTATATAATTATGATTATTAAATACTCCTCAGTCTCCAACTGTTGCCCAAGGAAAAACACCAAATGTAATGGAAATCAGAATTAAATAATGACATACAACAACAGTACAGTTCATAAAATCTGGAAATTTTTCAAAGTTTCTTAGGAAACAAAAATCAACTATGACAAAATGTGCCCTTCCTATACACTGTTTGGCTTTTGGCTTTTTGATCATTGCTGTCTTCGGACTCAGCATATGCTAACTGCTGTGTATGAACCCAGGAGTTTCTAAGATGTGTGACGTGCTTCTGTTCCAATTTGCGAAGTTTCATAAATGTTTGTAACATTCTGTCCTTACCAGGAACTGTGACCAATTAAGCCTAGAAAGCTCTCTTGGGCAGATCAGTTTGTCTCCAAAACAGACAGAAAGCATGTTCCTTATTAAATTGTATTATTTTGCACATCTAATTTGAGACCCTCTGGGAATTGGTTTTCACAAATCCCACTGCATCTCACTCCTCTTCCCTGCCTCTTGTAGCAGAACAATACCTGATTGTTACAGAGCTAGACCTTTTGGGGTTTTATTCATGGGACTTAAATTTTGACCTGTAAAATACATACGCTGAAGAAGGAACAAAACTGGAAGTGAAGAAGGAACAAAACTGTCTTTCCACATAACTGTAGGAACTCTTTTCTTTGTTACATGGTTACAGAGGATTGTGTGCTTCAGCCTAGCTACACGTTTAGAGCTGCAAGTTACCTTCTGCTTCTTCCTATCTAAATGTACAATGCTACCTACTGCAGAAAAATGCTGTTCTTAAATGGGATGGGATTAATAGACTATGCTGCAATTTCCTACTGGAAAAAGCTGCTCAGAATCACGTAATCACAGAATGGTTGAGGTTGGAAGGGATTTCTGGAGCTCATCTGGTCCAAGCCCCCTGCTCAAGCAGGGCCACCTGGAATAGGTTGTTCAGAACCATATTCAGACAGCTTTTGAACATCTCCAAGGATGGAGACTCCACAGTCTCTCTGGGCAACCTGTGCCAGTGCTGGGTCACCCTCACAGGGAAAAGATGTTTCCTGATGTTCAGTGGCAACCTCCTGTGTTTGGGTTTGTGCCCATTGCCTCTCATCCTGTCACTGGGCACCACTGAGAAAAGCCTGGCTGCATTTTCTTTACACCCTCCTCTCAGATATTATATACATTGATAAGATCCCTAGTGAGCCTTCTCCTGCATGGATGGGACCCAACTGGCCACTGCTTCCTTCTTTGTACTGTATCTCTGCTCCAGTTAGGGGGAAGCTATCCCTACATGTATTTGCTCATGGAGAGAAAGAACACAGCTCATCTATAAAGAGGACATGGCTTTTAATGAGTCAGAGCAGCAACACTACAGGCATGCTGAAGCCAGATATTTACATCGCGGGTTTTGGGGAAGAGTTTTCACTGACAGCATTAGATGGGGGAAGTCCTCATAAAAATATTGCCTTGTCTGCTATTGGAATTTTTTTGTGGTGTCCACCAGGCAACCTATCATAATAATTAGGTAAATCAGAGGTAGCTTTGTAAACTCAGAAGCAATTCTTACTGCCACCACTGGAATGGCACTAGAGTTAATGCAGGAGTCTTCCCAGAACAGCTTGGGGTTAGCACAGCTGTGGTAAAGGATGGTGAAGTGATAATCTGTTGGAAGTAGGCACTTTTTCTCATGTGTAGCGAGATGCTTCATTTATCAAATCTAGCATTAGCATAGCCTTTATTTCAACAGATTGACAATTCTAACCCAAAAAGCAGACTCAAACAAAGGAATACCATTTTACAGAAGCAAAGTAACAAATTTCAGCATATGCTTAGATTCAGTTCCTTAAGATTCTGAAAGCTAGGCAAGTTTGCTTTTTACTTACAATCAAAAGATTCGTACTCAAAAAATTGGCAAGGAAAAGATTATTTTAAACACCTCTGGCCCCAGACTGATTCCTGCACAATGTCACAGGTATCCAAGAATAGATTTCATACTGCTGACCACTACTTAGGAGTCTGGTGGTCCAGAAAGTTTTCTGCCTAATGTATGGTTCTTTTATACTGTTTACATCTCACCAATCTGTCTATAAGTATACTACAGGAGATTGCTCTGAAGGCCTCACTAAGCTGAGTTATCCACTGCTCTCCTCTTGTCTATATGAGACGTTACAGAAGGCAATCCAGTTGGTCAGGTATGATTTGTCCTTGCTAAATCCATGCTGCCAAACACTTTCTTCTCCTTCAGTCATCTGGACAAGGCTTACGGGAGGATTCACTTCATAATCTTACCATGGACTGAGGTGAGGCTGACCAGCCTCACATTAGCTATATCCACCTTCTTGCCCTTTCTGAACAAGGCTGTACATCATTTACCTTTTTCAAGTCATCAGGAATCTCTCCAAAATACCATGACACTTTGAAGATGGTACAGAGTGTCTCACAGAGACCTGAGCTAGCTCCCACAACATCCTGAGAAGCTTTCTGTCTGGTCCCATGTACTTATGTGTATCCAACCTGCTTAAGTGCTCCATAACTCAATTCTCCTGTCACTGGGCACCACTGAGAAGAGCATGGCTGCATTTTCTTTACACCCTCCTTTCAGATATTATATACATTGATAAGATCTCTGGGCAATGCTTCACTCCCCAAGGCCTTGATAGTAGGCTTAGCGACCCAGGAGACCTGGAGACAAACACAACCAGTAAAAACCAAGGCCAAGAAGTCACTAAGTGTCTAAGCCTTTTTCATAGAAGACCTTATTGTTGCTCCTCACCTCCTTTGGTAATTTAAACTCCTGCTAAGTTTGGGCTTTCCTAACTCCATCTTAGAGCTTTGCTCTGTATTGCATAAGAGACCTGTACATTATTTCTGATACTGCTTTTGGCTGACCTATTCTTCCTTTCATGCTGGTAAAACGCAAAGGTGAAACAAACTATTCAGTACAAAGTTCCAGGGTCTAGGGCTACTGCTCAATGTCTCTCAATCCACCCTACGTTCCACCTCACGTTAACTGCACTTGTCTGCTGAATTAGAACTTACATAATAAAAATTCATACTCCTGTACCTTGAAGAAACATAATTTGACAGCATTCAAAGAAACTCTGAAACAATAAACATGACTACTACTCCCTCCATTTTACCTTCTGTGTTACGCAGCTGAGTGAGAGCCATTCTACAGTGCTGCTCCGACAAGTCTCTACAGCCCTGCTGAAAAATCATTTATAATTCACAGGTCCAGCTGTAGGTGGCACTGCATGATACAATGCATGTTTTTTGCTTTTTCTGTATACAGATTTCTTCTTTTCTAGATAGTATGGACAGCCTTTTCACAACTCACATCTGTGACAGGCAGCTCAGGATGTCTGTCTGAGAATGTAATGAAACAACAGATGACCAGAGGATTCTTCAAAGTCATGGGGAGTTCTGTTTGAAACATACTAGGCCTTGTTAGGTGCATATATTTTACTATATTGTTCCATCAAAATCTTATGCAGAAAATTCAATGGGTCCCTTTCAATGAGCAAATACAGGACAGGGAGAAATAAATGGAGTATGCCAGGTAAGGCACACA
>NW_010329827.1:4862-11852 GCF_000700745.2 Antrostomus carolinensis
CAATCTCCTGCTCCAGCGTCATACACAGAAACATGCACACTGCCTTCATTCTTGGAGCTTCAAGGGTAGTGTCCTCTTTGAGATTTTTAATCTCTTTTAAATTCTGTTTCTGCTGTACATACAGTAAAAGACTGACAGTAGTTTTTCTATTGTCAGCTCAGAACAAAAGTGGTCTGTAACTGATAGGTCTTTATGTCCTTGACCAGATGTTCACACCTGACCTTGATGTAAAGCTATCCCTTACACTTTTGTCAGTAAAGGGGAGGGAGTGTTTTTAACTCTTAATACTGGCAAAGTAAAATATTTAGAAATCTGCTCCACACGTTACTATCACTTTTCTGTGTGCTCAATCAAAAAAAAGCATGGATGAGGAACATTTAGAACAAGCTTTTCAATGAAGCCTATTTTCTCCCAACATGCTGAACTGGGTCTGGAAACTATTACAACATTTTTAGAAGCTGAAAAGTAATCATAATGAGATCTTGCAAACAATGAACTCTATTCTCCCTCTGACATACAGAAGGATTTACGGACATATTATTGCCTGTGCATTCAAAGAAAAATCCCTTGTGCATCAGCACAATAGGATACAAATATCCACTAAGTTCTTCCACAATTACAGTGCTAGTTTCACCCATTTATGGGGTTTTTAAATTATTATTATAACAGTAGATGGCAACATTTAGTTGAAACTTGGCAAACCTTTGTGAGCTTTACAGAGTCATTTCAGTTCTGATTTTACTCATGAGACTTAGAGATACGGAAAAATAACATATAGCAGCATATAATTAGAAACTGTAAATTAAATAAATTGTTTAATTATCTATATAAATTAATATAGCAATTACCTTATTTTCTTCCAAATTCCAGCTTGCCTAGGATAGCTTTTGACTGAAAGCCAGCTGTGCTCTGACAGTTTGTCTGGCATTTTGGAAAAATGTCAGTGTCCTAAGGGTTAAGCTTTCCTTACACGAACTGCAGAAAAGCAGCAGGTTCATTTCTTAAAGGATTATCGATAAATCTTTTCCCAAACTGCATAGCTTGGATTCAGATCTGAACTGCCAGCTTCTCAGGACATTTGGATCAAGCTTTTCAGTGTAGGCATGTACAATTCTCTGACTTTTACCATATCTGTTTCCCCTGATAGGTGCTCAGTGAATATTTCATTAAATGCTGAAGTAAATGAGAGTTCTGCTGTTGAATTTACGCAAACAGGGACATCCCCCATAACATTAAAGGACAGAACTGCTCTTGGTTATTAAGATCACAGTAAAACTGAAATTTCTTAACACTTCACAGCTTGTCTCATAACAGATGTCCGCACACCTCGGGTGCAGGCTCAGGCATAAGGTGAAGCAGTATGTCTCCATTCACCCAAGATGGGCAAGTATCCACAACCTGGGCTCTATTCTCATCTTTGGATACACACTGAAGGTACTTGTGTAATGCCTGGCCTGGCAGAGGAGGTCAAGGGTTCAAGAAAGGAAATGCCAGCTGCGTGGAACTCTCTCGATACACTAGTCAGAGTAGGGTGGAATCTGTGTTTAATTAGAACAGGCAGCACTGCCTGAACTGAAGACTTGCCTCATAGATCGGTTCAAGCAAAATATTTTTTTCAAGTTTTAATTCTTTTAAATATTAAATATAGACCTTTGAGTAACATACATCTCTGTGTATGATTCCTTGTCTGGACCTGCCTTGAAATCTTGGGCTTCAGCTTCTCAGCAACAGCAAGAAAGACCATATAGTCAAGGAACATTCACCAAAAATTCTTCCGTTTAAATTACAGTGAAAGTGAAAAGCTGATCGCCAGGTAGCTTAACGTGCATGGCTTTGTGAATCCCTCTGACCAAGGAATGGTCTTCTCCACACAGTAGTACATCAGTCACTCAGAGAGACTGAGGCATTATTCATGGCTTTTGGAAGCACAGCCTGGGCCTCGTGCTGTTGCGCAGACAAGTACAGAAGGAATGTCATTTGAGAGGGAGAATGGGAGTTCAGTGAAGAGAGGGGGCCCTTGTACGGGGAAGAGAGAAGAAAAAAGAAAGGAAGAAGGCCCAGGCAAGATGCCTTTTAAGCTGCCAAGGGTTTAACAAAAGCAATCATGAGGTTATCCAACAGGGAGTGAGCTTCTTATCATAAATACACAGATGATTTCATGAGCATGCTCTGGATCTCACCACACGTCTATGTGTATCCTAATAAGTGGCGTTTGGTCTCTGACTTTCTTGAGGAAGAGTCTCTCCTGCAGAACTTCACCAGAGACTGCACATTTCACAGGGTGTTTATGTGGATGTGGAAGAGTTCAGCAAACGTCCTGTATACCTATAGCTACTGCTTTTTTCTCTGATAATGGAATGAAAGATAGATAGAATATTAAGAAATGGAGTAAAATCTAGTATATGTAGGGCAGCCTCTGTATTCTTCAGATACAATGAGATTAAGTTATCTCTAAAGATGTGTTTAATCAGAGGAAGACAGAAGCATCTAGAGACAGAGGTAAATAGATTACGATTAAGTAACTGAGGCTGACCTCTGTGCTTCAATGGTCACTGCAGAATTCCTTTGAATTCATCTCCCTGCAAGGAAATCCAGTGCAGCTGCTTGAAAAACCTCTGACTGTGAAGCGAGCAAGAATAGGAAGCTGCTAAAACTGTGGCTGCCTGCTAGGATTGGTTTTGAATCAAGAGCAGAGAATGTCCTAGCATAAAAGACATGGAGGTTTAAAAGCTGAAAAGCAAGACAAATCAGGAGATTCAGGGACACTCATGAAACAAGCTGCACTTCACTTACAAAATGCTATGCCGACGTAGATTTCTATTTACAAAACTTTAAAGTCTGTAGGTGATTGGATCATCCTGGAAAGAATTAGTCAGGAAGGACAGGCACACATTTTCAGTAATTTCTCCTGGAACAACAATGTGTTTGGGCAGTGATTGCCTGTTAGCATCGTGTGCCATCTTATGAAGCTGGAGGACACAAACATAGTCAGCCCAAGAGGTTAAGTGGGGGGGGGGTGCAGCATAACTTTTATGCACTGAAACTTGAAAATAACATGGGTAAAAGAGGGCCTCTGATTCGGTGCTGTCTTTTCTGGAATCTATAGTGCAACTGGATCTAAATCTTGGGAGACTGCCCAGTTTCAGACGTCTAAAGCTTCTGCTGAAAGCACTGGAGACTACATACTGGCAAAGTTTTATGTACGCAACTGCAGATTGATTGCCTAATGGCAGTGGTGGGCTTTGATCATGAGTGTCTGGAGAAAGAAGTCTCAGTAGGTGCCCTTTTCCTCTGTTTTCCTTTTACTCTTCTTGCTCCTAATTCTAATGTTTTTCTATGTTTTTCTCCTGTATTTACTACAAGCCTTTCACTGATACTGAAAGATAAAAGTTCCTCTCCACACATATTTCTCTTCTTCAATGGCCCGCTAGTTGAGGACTGCGCAAGAGGAGTTAACTGAAGAAGGTGTAGGGATATGCAATTGTGCTAACATTTTGTCTATTTTGGGCTTTATGGGTGAGAGAAACAGATGAAGATAATTTCCTCTCATTCTCTGTTTCTTATTAGTAAATCATGAAGAGTTCTTAGGTACAGAACATCCAAGTGGAATCATCATCTGTATGCAAGGGAAAATTCTTTCCTTACAGTTGGGTCAATGTGTGTGTCAGTAACAAAAAAGATGGAATAAATTACTTCTTCTCGCAAGTAGAGTTTTTGTTTTGATAGCAAATTAAAAACCAAATCCAGTAGAATTAGGTGAGAAATCCATCAGATTGCCAGCTAACCAATCATATATTGTGATTGCCCTTGGCAGCTAATAGGGCTCAGAAAATTGCTTTTATTGGCCCCTACTTTCCATTTTACATACACCTCTGGAATTGTGCAAAATGATAACAAACTGCCATAAATATATCCTTAGTCTATATTCATTGCTCAGCTCCTTCCCTTAATGAAAAGAAGGGGAATGCATCAAGTTTTATACCGTTTTACTGAAAAAAAAAAAAAAAAAAAAAAGAGTAGCACTCTTAGTACCTACATACCTAACAGATGGGATGAAATTACAAAGAAATGTCTGGCAGTATAGGCTCTATTTTTCAGTGAAAAATCTTGCATAGTCAAAGAATTAAAACATTTCTTTAAATAGTGCTTGCCCCTAAAATCAGCCAGTTCATTTTTCTTTATAGCTGCAGTTATGGGCAGCCATCTCAGAAGCTTCCAACTCCGCCACAAAAACAGATGTTTGAACGATCCCCTCCTGCTCAGTATCAGCTGTTCAGCAGAGCTTGCCTCAGAAATAAAGGACCAGTTGCCCCCGAATTCTGGCTGTCTTTTCAGGAATGATACAGGGATTTTTTTAATAACAAAGGTACGTTCTTTGTTCTGGGGCTCAGCTAGAAAGCGTCTGGCAAGCGCAGATTCAGCTCAACCATCGATAGAACTTGCTGTGGCTCCTTGCTCTTAAACTTTACTTAAACAGGCCAATTATACAACCAGCATAATTTTTATGAGGGTATGGTGGATCTCATCACCCTGAGTCCCCCATGAATTCTGCATCTCTCTCTTTCAAGCATGAGGGATTCACTTATCTGATGAGAAGCAGCAGATCACAACACTTGAGAAAGAATGCAGATAGCCTCACGGTCTGCTCTGCTGTGAGTACAGAGTGAGGTAGTGAACCTGATTCAGTGTTCAAAGATAAACAGTCTTGAAAGCCACACTGTCACATTGTTTTACTCGCAAGGCAGTGCCCTTGGGTGTGGATGTGAAAAGGATCTAAAGAAACACAACGGAGAACCCCCAAACCAAGTGAGGATATAGTGTCAGTATGCTCTTCAGGGTTGTCATGTGATTTCCTCTAAGTGGGCTTCATGAGCCGTTCCCTGAATTTAGGGCAAGAGTTGGACTCAATGACCTTTGTGGGCCCCTTCCAACTCACAACATCCTATGATTCTATGATTCTACGTTGCTATTTTCCTTTTCTTTGGTCCCTGGGTAACCATTGTAGGAGAAGTTCTTTTCCTTCAGAATCTAAAAGCTTTCCGAGAGGTGAACCATGAAGCAAAAAATAAAAATTAAATTTTACTTTGCCTATTAGGGCCTTGACCAGGGAAGGGAGCAGGAGAACATTGCCTATAAATGAAATCCCAGTTTAACAAAATCATAAAAGCTCATAAAAGATTAAGTATAGAAAACAATGGCAGTCCAAAAATATGGTAACAAAACACTGTAAATCATTCTTGGAGGGAACCCATTTCATTTTCATGAATTAGGATGACCTCTGCATACTTCACTGAAGTTCTTATTTTACCACTCCTGAGCATATAAAAGAGAGTATATTTCATCCCAGGGGTAATGTTAAGATACAGTGAGTTAAGCACAGAAATATGCACTGAACACCCCCCCCCCCCAAAAAAACCCCCATTACCAGACTGGGTGGAGCTTTGTGCAGAGGACTAAGACTTGAGTAACCCTTTCAAAACCTTCCTCCTCCCGTGGCCCTCTCTTCTGCAACACTCCGGTCTGAGGGCTTTGTCCTTGCAAGGAGATGACAGCCTGTGCAACGACTGGACTTGCTGGAGCCTCTGGCAGACATCTTCATTCACACTTGATTTTGCCTCCTAGGTATTCAACAGTCACCAGTGGACTAGAGGCATCATTACTCACAGGTGGGTCACAGGGGGAAGGAAATTAACATTAAAAATATAAGGCATACTGAGGCCGTAAGCAGCACCAGGAGGACTGCTGTAACATGGGGTGGCCTCCAGCTCTGACAAATTACAGTAAAATCTAACCTGGCTTCTCTAACAGCAGGCATCCTAAGAACCACCTTTGCCCCACCTGTCATTTCTAAACATGCAGTACATGCTTCAGTCCCCAGAGGTGCAAGACAAATTCCCAAAAAGCTACTCCCTACATTAGGGAGGGACATATTCAAATGGCAAGGAAAAATAACATCTCCCTCTCCTCCCCTCATAGGCATTAAAGCTGTGCTTGGACTCTACCATGGCTCTCCTCAACTTTCCTTTCAAGACAGAACAAATCTAGGCGCTTCATCCTTCCTTGTTAGGTCTCATTTTCTCTTATTCTTTAAGATGTTTCTATTTTGCTCATACATACATCAAACAAAAACTTTGTTCAGACTTCAGTTTAAATTTCTGCTCTTCTGTAGTAAGTGGAGAACTGTATTTCATTCACAATGATGGTAGGAGCTGATGCTCTCCATTTTGGAGGTGGGTTGCATAGCTCTGCCAACCTCATTGGTCTAAAGCAAAGTGGAGATCAGGAGTTGCATGCTCTGCCCCTCGTGGAGGTAATGGCATCCTGGTGTTAGCTTCTTTATTTCATAAAATAGGATGACACTGGCCACCTGGATGCCTTTGAAGAATCAGTTGCATGGCGGAGATAGCTAGTAACAGTGATGACTTACAAACAGACAACTGATGTTAGATTTGAGCTGGTTAAGAAGCTGGGGCAGGGGGGAGTAAGACATCCTCAGCAAACAGCAGCATCTCTTCATGATGAGACAGCATGTGGGAGCACATGGCGTAAAGCTTACACTGCAAGAAGCTGACAGCTCTGTGGAAAAGCTGTGCCTAAGCACCTCTGCAGGCATCAAGCTCACTGGTAAACCTGCCAGGGTGATTCTGTAGAACGTTATTTTTCAGTTTGCTTAATGAAGAAGCAGCACGCAGCGATACCACTAAGCAGTCTGAAGCACTCACCACACCTCAGTAAATTAAGAACTGAGGTGAATTCTGGTGTACAGGCTCGTGTCCCCAAGACTTTGCGTGCAGTGCTTAGGAGACCTGAAGCGGAATGAGGCTTGAATCATTCAAGCAGGGTGCATAAACTTAGCTGCTATTTTTTACCTGTGCTTGCCCTCTGTAACATGAGGCCAACGGTGCCTTCCCCTCCAAGGGGTCTGCGCGCCCGCAAACCAACTCAGGTTTGCCGCGTCCCCGTGCACCGCGATGGGAGGCAGGCGTGCCC
>NW_010329828.1:0-5256 GCF_000700745.2 Antrostomus carolinensis
CTTAACCAGACTGTCAACTCGTTCATCTGACATCATCTAAATGAAGGTCATAAGTTATTTCTGAGCTTGCTTGTTTAAACAAAATTGAGAGAATTTGAGGCAAAATCTTTTTCTAACAATAGAAACAAGGGGTATGGGTGTCTGGGATATGGTAAGTGCTTTTTTGGGTAAAATATGTATCTGAAAATAGTTGATTCATTGTTCAGGAAGATGTTTCCCTTGGCTCTACATGAATAAAAAGCAGCGTTTTATGATGGGTCTCAGTCCCATCCCCACACGCTGATTTTAAAAGGCATATTTTTTAAGAAACGTGTATTTAATTTAACATAACATCATGTTTTTTAATTTTTGAAAGATTCAAACAATTGAGAAGTTGTTTAATAAGAGCAATTTTTAAAGGCTCTCTAGTGTTGAATGCTGAAAGGTGTTTAAATGACATGAAAGCACTCCCAACTGCTTTACAGAAAAAAAAGAAAATAAATAAATTAGAGCACCCTATTATGCAGTTGTTTCTGTAATTAGGAATATCTTGTGTTCTCTTAACATTTCATTTAATTTTCTTTTAATTGTAGTTAATGATGAAGAACTAAAGAAAAGAATAGCTGAAGAACTGGCATTAGAACGAGCCAGGAGAGACTCTGAAGCTCAAAAGAGAAGGTTGGTTTGTTAATAATATTTAAAACAAACATGTACTTAATGCTTTTATTACTGTTATTTGTCTGCTTACTATAAACAGTTGAATTTTGCACCCCAATACAAAAATGGTAAGTAAGACCTTTGGGCTATAGAGCAAGTTCTGATATTAAATACATGTTACAACAAGAAATTAACTGCAGTTTCCTTGTAAGTTGATCTAAATCCCTTTTGACCTCATAAGCCTGACATTTTTATTTTTTTTAAGTCTTTTAAGCTCAATCTTCGTTGATTTCTCCTGAGTCCAAATATTCACTTTGTGGTGTAGAGATAGAAACAGCTTGAGAGCAATGCAGAGGTGGATTACTTATAACCCTTCTGTTTGATCAAAAGGTGAATTTTAACAGCAGTAGAAATGGTAATTCTTGTTATTTTTGTGAATTCTAGATAGTTCTGTGGGCTGCTTTATATTTTGAACTGCTTTAATACTACAGCATAGTGTTTAGAAGATACAAAGTACTGTATTAAAAAAGTTTGCTGGTGGAAAACCTTTTTGATATCCTTTCTTTATATACTGAAACCTTATTTTCTTATGTATGTTTTTTGTAGTTACTGTGAAAGATCAGGTAGAGTCATACAGAATACAGCAGCAGACTTTGAATATAACATTTTTAAAATATACTCTGCAATTTGGGATTATTACCAATTAAAAAAAAATCTTGTTTAAATATGAAATTGAGTTTGGCTGTATGGTGAACTTGGTGGACTTATGTGTTCATTCATACTTTCAGTGATTTTTCTAAATAGATAATATGACATATTGAATATAAATATTAACCTACACATTTTCCCCCATTCTGAGAATGGGAAGAAAGGCTCATTATGATAAATTAAAGAAAAAATAGAATGTAATTAGTACTACTTAAACTGTCTGCATATATATCAGTTGTTTCCTACACATCATTATATTATTATTTAATTGAGTTAGGTTGATGGAGTATATAATTAGATAGAATGTCCCAGGGAAAAAAAGGCTCTTTTTTGCATCAGCAATAAAGAAAATCAATATGTTAGAGTGAAATCTCCCCTCCATTGAACTGGGCTTGGGCAGGAAAACTTGTGTTACGTCTGAGCTTAACGTTGACTGCTTGAGAGATCAATTAAACGTGATTACAGTATGGAAATATTTGGTTTATAACTTCAGTATTTTGTCATTTGACACTTTTCAGTAATTTTCATTAAGTATTCCATAATTCAGTTTTCATGGGTTGTGCACTGATCTATGAAAGGCAAGGAGCAGATTGGTTTGTTGTATAGCTGATTTTGTGGTTTGTAGGGAATAATGCTGGCAGCCTTCCCTTTATTTGGCAAAGGATTAGTGAGGAAGGTATTACATATTAAAAGAATCCTGTCAAATCTTTTTGTTGTCTTAAAATGAGGTTGAAGAATCTTTGCTTTTCCAATGGAAACTGTAAAAATAAATTAAAATAAAAATACAAAGAATAAAATGACAAATATTGAGTCTTTTTAGCTGCTTTAATACTTTTCTAGTTTTGATTTTCTTGGTTTTTTAGCAATAAACAAGGATTCCGTGTGCTTTCTACACAGTATAAAATATATATTTTAATTGGGTTGTAGAAGCTTTATTCATATTGGATGAAACAACTTTAAAAGATGCAGATGTTTATTTAGATATTACTTGAGGTCTTTATGGGTCATGGGCTGAACTCTGGTTGAGGTTTGTATTTTAAAAAGCACTGTAGCAATTGTGGAGCTGTTTTTCCTCCAGATCATATTCTTCCAAGAATAAAATGAACACTGCTATTTAAGAATAGATTTATGTTGCTCAGGTTCAGCACACCTACCCCTCCTGTTTTATTCTAGTTGAGAAAACAATCCCTCTCCACAATGCAGGAGCATGAGAAATGTTTGTGCAATGTTCTTTTTCAGGTCAGGATCCATACTTTCAGGTGAAAATAAAATAAAGTGCAGTCTTCAGAGCCTCCTGAGCCAGTCTTCTGAATGCTCACATGCTTACAGATTTGGAATAATTTTTCATCATCACTGGACTTCAATTTTCAAGCAAATATGTACTTAAGAGCTAAATGCACATTCTTCAGATGAAATATTTTGTCTTGCATATCTGTCCAATGCAGAGTGTTCTAGGTAATAGAAACATGCAAAGGAAAAGATTCCTCTCAGCTGCAGTTATTTATGATAAACACAAAAACATTGATGCAGTGTTGGAAAATGAACAAAACCTGAGTTCCCAGTCATACTGTGTTTAAAACTTATAACAGAAGGAAACTTTTAGCAGAGAATGGTTTATATTATTCATATGTCAGTAGTTGCACAAGAAAAAATACAGTGTAATGCAGGTGTCATAGCTTATATGGAGGTGCTCCACGTAGGCACTTGCAGCTCCTGTGTCAGCCTCTTTGATAGAGTAATGAGTATAATGAGGCCTGACCTGTGAACTTGGACAATAGATTTACAACTTTTATTTGGGAAAAGCAAGTTAAAGTGCTAGACTTCTAAGTTTGGAGGTTTGGGGATTTTTTTAAATTTATTTCTGTATTTATTTTGGAAGAGGTTTGATAGGGACATGAGCCCATCATTAGTGAATTTAACTGGTATCCTACTATTAAAAATTATTGCACTTCTGATCTATTAACAATTAAATGTTATAACCCACTCCTTTTCTTTGTTGACCATGTTTTAAGACTCATGCTGAAGTTTGCAAAACAAGATTGCATTAATTTCTGCATTCGCTTTAAGAGATTTTTTTAACCACACATGGTGTGTTTTGTGTGTGTATATTCTCATTCCTTTCTTAAAAATATTTTTTCCCCAATCTTTTAGTGAAACATTTAAACATATCTGAAACTTGCAAGTGTTTGTTGTGTCTGATTCCAACTGTCTAATAGCAAATTTCAGTACTGTTTCTGTGTGCAGTGTATGACCACATTTTGAGCTGATTGCAAAGTGTATTTTATTCATTTCAGACTGTCAAAGAAGGAAATTTTAACTTTAACTTTATGATTTATTTATTCACACATACATACACAGTACAGATGGACTACTCTTACTATATAAAGTTAAGATCTGTGCTTATTTCTGGAATTAGAGCTAAAGGCTGACTCTTCAAATTGTATTTTAGTGTTGTCAATGCACTTGCAATAGATGAATTACACAGCTCTTGTTTAAAGGGATTTTGAATAGTTACACACAAAGTAGTGATTTAGACCCAACCTTAGAACATGTGCCCAAAATGGGGTGCCCACTGGTCTTTCATATTATTTCTGTATACTTCTTCACATATTTTAATCTCTCTTTTTGTGGGAATAAATATATTTATAAACCTTTATGCTTCTTTGCTGACAATATATGAAGCTTGCCTAAAGTTTTGTCTGTATGAGAAGATGATGAAAACCAGGAGACTCCTTAGGAACTTAAATTTCCCCACAAATAATGATGAGCCTTTACAGTATTTTCTTCCCCCAGAACTTGGAAGTCCATATAGAGGTTGTGGAAACACTGTAAGTTGATGTGAAGATTAATAGCTACTGTCATGAGAACATGTGTGGCTTCTAGTCCATGGTTGGAAAGTTGAACATTACAAGTGGCTGAATACCCTTGTGTTTGACTGTCCTGGGTCAGGACACCACCTCATCTCACTGTTTCTGCAGTCCAACTAATGGACAGACATTCCTGGAAGAGCTTTAATAAAGCTGCCTTTCAGCTGATTGTCCACTGGGAATAGACCTTCTTAATTTGGAGGCTGCATGAATGCAGCCACTGAGTTGTACTAAAAGTAAGGACGTCTACTTATCTGTGTATTATATTTTCGCATCTATCTGCTGGCTAGTGTTGCAGGTATATCAGTAGGTTGGACCTTAATTTGCCTGGTGGAGGTATTCTTGTGCTCTGCAATCAGTTGTGGAAAAGAAGAACATGTTAACTCCATCTTGCAGTTCGTAAAAAAGTCATTGACCACAAACCCCAGCGAAGAGCCCAAGTTGATTCTGGTTTTTTGATTCTTTTACTCAGCCCAACTGTTGTTTCCCATTTTGTTTTATTGAACTTTTGAAATGCTTCATCTTAAAAATATTTTTATTTAGAAACATCAGATTAATTATTAAAATTTGATTGCAACAGAATTTGCAGTGACAGCATTATTAGATGTGACCGGAGCTAGAACCTTATGATAAAACTGAAGGTAGTTCACAGGCTGTAACATCATCAGTGTTATAGCAAGAATATAGTAATAATACTTTAATTGTTACAGCTGGTAACACTGGAGAGCTTCTTTATGTTCTGAACAGAAGTAAGAGGTAGGAGTAATGTGCCTTTTTCCTCTAGAGAAAATACAGCTTTAGGATTCTGTTTCTCTATTTTCCATTTCATGTCAGAACCCACCAGTACCTCCCCAAAATATTCTGTATTCTTGTTGTGTTAGAGACACTCCCCTCATTACAGAAACAGAGTGTAAGTTAGTACTGTGATGGTTCAACAAACCACGCATGTGCCATTACTTTGGGCATCTTTAAAAGGCTTTCTGGCTATGGGTTTTTTTATTGCCTCTGGTATGGCAACTGTATCCTGGGCTGCACCCAGAGCAGC
>NW_010329829.1:0-3530 GCF_000700745.2 Antrostomus carolinensis
GTCGGCAAACTTGCTGAGGGTGCACTCAACTTGCTGAGGGTGCACTCAGAGCTACACACAAAGCTATCAGTAATGAAGTGGAAGAGGTTCTAAATTCTAAATTCAACTCTTCCAGGATACATCATTGACAATATCAAACACAACTTTGATGACAATTATATAAGTTATCCTAACAGGATAAATGCTGATGGCTAACCAACAACCCAATATCTCAAAATACAATATATAGTTTTTAAGTATATACAATTTTTTAAAAATTGCAAACACACAAGATCAACATAAATTTCAGGTTAAGAAGATAAAATAATTCACTGAGAATGTTCAAAAGGCTTCACACCCTAATTGAAGTTTTTATGTTTTCTGTTTACTTATTTTCTCCAAAAGGCTCCAAAATAAAATTGAGTAGTTGGAATTAAATTGTAATAATTCTAATATTTACTTTTGAATGTAGCATGCAGTAATATAGTAAATAGCAAGCACCTAATATGTGACAGGATTACTTTAAAGAAGCACACTGAGATTTAAAGGAGGGGAAGAAGCAAAGCAAATTAATGATCTGATAGAAGATACAAAACACAGTTTTTACTACAACATTTTGAAGCTAATAATCGGTAAGTCTGAATCTTACAAAAGATGTCTTGCAGAAATAATAAATACAGTAATGCTGTATTCAAAGAAAAATATGGCAGCAAAAAAGTGGCCATGAATGCAAAGACTGTGCTGATCAGGAAGGATATCCAAGTAATGCGAAGGAAAAGGGTCCCAAAGTAAAGAGTGAACCCTAGTTAGACTTAAAAAAAACCACTTTCATTGAGGAAACTGAATATTGTTCTGTAACCTTGCACTGGAAAGCTGGGGTTGAAATACAGCTTACTGAACCAGTTGTTCATATTTCTTTATTCTAGAAGTGGGAAGAGCTTGATTCTGAGAAAATCAAATCATAAGAAAACATGGTTACAAATGTTTTCCGTTGGCTTTGCTAGATCAATCTGATAAAATCCTTTTTGCTATTAAAAAGGGTTCCTTACTAGGGAGGAAGAGCTACTGTCTAATCCTAAGAAGCATCAGCATTCTGGCACTTAGATGACAATGACTGAAATTCAAGTGAAATATTTTGCTCATGTCACAAATAAATGTATTGTAAAAAATATTTATCCATTAGGGAGTTAGAAATTGAAGAGTTGGCAGTGTTTAAAAGACTGAACAATAAGGTCACTTTCTTTAAAACACTTACTGGATTGACATTCAGTGACATGTTGCCAGTGGATAATTCCTATTCACTATCAATCATTATCAGTACATATTCAAAGCAACTAGTCATTCCAAATGGATTTTACAGCCAGAAAACATAATGTGTCCTGATGGACTCTAACATGAAGAGCATGATTCCAGCGATATCTTAGTCTCAAGCTATCAGTGTCACAACATTGGTCTGTATACCATTTATAGGAGTTAGCAACAGCTGAGGATATCTGCTGGACTGCTAAAAGTCCGAGGAGTAGATTTGGATCATGGACAATGTAGCGCACACACCAATTCCAAAGAATGGCTCTTTGGTTGCAAAAGAAGGGGTCACCTCATTTACTGCTGCAGTAACAGACCACAGCAATGCTAACTGTCGTGAGTACTTGAAATTGCAATGTCTGGAAGAAATATGAGATACATGTACTTGACCAGTCTCAGTTTCTGAACATTAATAACATATGACAGGTAAATCTTCACAGTACAGAGATCTTGAGCTATACATTCTTCTGACTGTGGTCTGTGCCCAAGTATGGATGACTGAAAGGTTGCCCTGTGGTTGGAAGAGATTCCATGAAAGGACTTATTCTATACATCACTTGGCTCTTTCCTTCCAATGCATGGATTTATGCATGAATTCACATTTCTGTGGAGCAAATACTTGATGTTTAAACAAGAGCCAAATTTGAACAGTCACTTTCCTGCACCAAAGGGTCATGAATCTATATGCTGCCATGTAGACAAGAGACTGGGGAGTCCTTTGTCAATGTATGGTGGCTGATATATACAGACAAGATGAGACTGATCCAAGTCCTCTCTGCAGTAGGAGATCTATCTGATGAGAATGCTAGACATGACTTTTGAACATTCATCCTCAGGTTCAGAGAACTCAGGATTCCTATGGTGTCATTCATTAAATTCACAGTTTTGGTTAAAAAAAAAAAAGGACTCATCCTTTATCAGCCTGTTAGCAAGACAGGGATGTAGCTTTGTCATGGTTTAATCCAGCCAGCAACCAAGTACCACACAGCCACTCACTCACTCTCCCCCAGTGGGATGGAGGAGCGAATCAGAAGAGCAAAAGTCATAAAACTCATGGGTTGAATTAAAGAAACTTTAACAAATAAAGCAAAAGCTGTACACACAACCAAAGCAAAATGAGGAACTCATTCACTACTTCCCATGGGCAGGCAGGTGTTCATCCATCTCCAGGGAAGCCGGGCTCCATCACATGTAACGATTACTTGGGAAGACGAACACCATAACTCTGAACGTTCCCCACTTCCTTCTTCCCCCAGCTTTACATGCTGAGCATGATGTCACATGGTCTGGAATATCCCTTTGGTCTGTTGGGGTCATCTGTCTCAGCTGTGTTCCCTCTCAACTTCTTGTGCATCCCCAGCCTACTCGCTGGTGGGGTGGTGGGAGAAGCAGAAAAGGCCTTGACTCTGTGTGTGCATTGCTCAGCAATGGCTGAAACATCCCTGTGTTATCAACACTGTTTTCAGCACAAATCCAAAACAGAGCCCCAGAATGGGTCAATCCTCATTCTTGTCAAACCACTATCTTCAGGCTCCCTGCTCTTTCATTAGTGTTTCATACATTCTTAGTTTTTCTCTTGAATCCTTGAGATGCTACCTGTCATCATCTCAACAATTTAATCTCTGCCAGCTTTTTTCCTTTTATTGTCATACATGGCTTTAGCTCACATCCCTTCTAATGCCTTAGCAACAGTCTTCATAACAAAATTGACTCACAACCACACTGCTGTGCTACACCAAATGAGGTGTGAAGTGGCAGGTTGAAGGTTACAGCATGCTATCACTGTAACTAGGAATGTCAGTAAACACATACTCATTAAACACATTCAGTGCCATGTGAAGACCAAAGGCCAGAAGCATGAACAGATAATGATCCCGGCCTGGTGTGAATCTGAGGCACACACAGTACAAAGAGCTGGTAGAGACCTGGAAATAAGCTTCAAATTGAGAAACAGGAACCAGAATTTTTTCTAGAACAAGAGGATCACCTACACAAATTCACTATCCTGAAACTGATTTTTACAATGCATGTGTTCAGGTTGCTCAAATTTTATATTTTTTAATATCAGAGAAGTAGTTACTCTAAAGAGTACTATGGGCAAAACCCCCCACATCTCTTACATAAAGCCAAGAGTTAGCTAGTATAACTGAAATCCTAACAGTCTGATCAATTTCTAGTAGTCCAGATCTAATCAGAGAAAAAAGAATGAAAAGAAAATAAAATACTATTATATTATAGAATAATAT
>NW_010329830.1:0-1713 GCF_000700745.2 Antrostomus carolinensis
CTTGTCTGCTTCCACGACATTTACCTAGACAACATAACTGAAAAATCAATATTTTCCTTCCTCGTGATTATTTGTACTGTAGAGAATCGCTTCATGATCTCAAGAAACAGACTCAAAAACCTGCTCCCGTATGGAACATGTATCCAAGCTCTCTGTGGAGGAATTCCCTCTTACCTATCCTCCTGGTGAGGATACTGGTAACAGTGTTTTGTAAAGCACAATGCAGATTGCAAAGATTAAATGAAGAAGGATGGAAAAGATTTAAGTGAAGATGAGCAAGCTAATGATTGAAATCCTGGAGACACAAAACCCAACGTGCAGCTTAGATTTTTCTAAAAAATCAAAACACTAACAGTTTCTTGTAGTTTAGAAAGATGCCCCTCCATCTTTAAATGGCTTTTCCTGGTACACTTCCAACATTACATTGGAAGAATTTCAGCTACATTGTTCTCTTATTTTCTCAGTCCAAATCTAATCAGTTCTTCCTTTTCTTTCAAGGTCAAACTTTTAAATGCAAGACATTTCATGTTTGAAAGTTAAGATTAATGAACTGCCCATCTATTACTGTGGTTAATTATTCCTTAGAAAGTTCTAAGCATGGAACTGTACACCCACAAAGAAGACTTTTCTCCTTCATAATCTTCTCCTGATCACATTTTTACTAATTAATCTGCCTCTTCTCCTGCTCTGTGCGGAGGCTATTGCATCTCATCTAAATTTATCATGAACCTACATAGGTCTGTTCTGTAATTTCCCAGTGAGATTTCCCATGCTGTCTGAAGCAATTAGTCATCACTACTGAAAGTAAATTCTCTTACACCTACTGCATAACCTTCTTTAATATAATATAGTATGAAGTCCAGATTTATAGAAATAAGACTGAGTTATTTTTATTTTAACTTATTAACAGACTAACTATTACAGAATTAATAAGTGTTTTAAATGCATTTGGGAGTTGAATGCAGATGTAACTTAGCAATATTTGGTAAATGTTTAACACAGGAAGCAGAAACACATGCCCTAACCAATTAAAAGAGCAGGTGGAAATTTGAAAGGGTCAAATTATTTAGACCATAACTTCAGCAAGTGAGTCTGTCTGGAAAATACCAGGTCTTCACCTTCCCTCCTTGCTCAGAGGCCCTTTTCTCGGAGGTTGAAAGGAGTTACTCCAAGAGACACTTTCCCCATTCAGGACCAGTCAAGTGTTTCTCTAAATAGAGGATCCAGCAGCCTCTTCTGTTCAGGAAAGTTTTGGGGATCTTTAAGAGTTCACTGATACTAAACACAAAGGAAAATTGCCCCCCAAATATGTTGGAACCTCCAAAGGAAATCAACCACATAGTTGCAGTATTTCAACAAAGTTTCTGTCCAACTTGCCTGGGGGGTTCTGGAATCTCCTCTCCTTTTCCAACTTTACACTGCCTTTTCCCTCAAATAAAACAGGCACAGCCCTCTCCACTTATCCCACTGCACGTCCCTGGGAAATGTGTTTCTGGGGGTCTTTGAGCTCTTGAAGACTGCGGGCCAGACTCTGTAACAGGTGATGCTTTCAAGTCCCCCAAAGCAGCAGGGATCTAACCTGAGCAGTCTATGGCACAGCACAACATCACACAGCACAACATCACACTGCCCCAGCTTCACAGCCCCAAAACATTTGCAACAAGGTCCAGCTTCTCACAAAACTACTTTCACTTCACGCACGTAGATTCCTAT
>NW_010329831.1:0-18455 GCF_000700745.2 Antrostomus carolinensis
CGGGGGCGAGGTGGGCTGCGGGTCTGGGGGACAGGCGTTAGTGGTCTCACCTCTGTGTGTGTGTGTGTGTGTGTGCTCAGTTCCTCCAGCAGTACCACCACTACCAGTCCCATGTGGAGATCTTCACCTTCCAGCCCGACAAGCCCAGTAAGGAGCTGGCGGAGCTGGTGATGTTCCTGGCACAGGTAAGCGCTGCCCTGCTGAGGGACAGCTTTGGCCGGGAGCCCTTCCCCAGCCCCGGTGTCTCACAGCTCTGAGCGCAGCGGCACACGCTGTTTCACCTGGTTTTGCTGCTGTAGCCCTGACAGAGTTGCCCTAAACCCACTCATTGCCCAGGATTTCTGCAGCAATGTTGTCACTTTCCAAAAACAAGAGTTGTTCTTTTGAGCATTTGGTACAAGTAAAAAAAAAAATTAAATTGCACCATATCTCTTACATCTGAGTATTGAGAACTTTTCATTGTGTATAGCAAATTGTTATTATATGAACAATGATAGTTTTATTGGTTGTTTACGATATCTCTCCCTGTCCCGGGGTTTTTACTAGAGCTCTCAGCTGGCTCTGTCTCTGCCCAGGTTGCTCACTGCTACCCGGAACACATGGCCAACTTTCCCCAGCAGCTGAAGGACCTGCTGTCCTACCACCACACGGTCCTGGATGCAGACCTGCGCATGGTAAGACCCACACCAGAAGGTGTTTTGGGCAGACAGAGTCGTGAGGTTAAAATAGACCCTTTAAATGTGAAATGAGAGCTTACAGTTTGCTTTTGAATAAAGATGGAAAGGAGGGGGAGGCATTATGACATTCTGGTTCTGATTGTGTGTTTCTCTCTTACAGACGTTCTGTAAGGCTTTGATCTTGTTAAGAAACAAGAATTTGATAAATCCAACGAGTTTGTTGGAGCTCTTCTTTCAACTGCTGCGGTGTCATGATAAGCTCCTACGAAAGGTAAGCCTTGCTTAAAAAAAAACCCAAACAAACAAGGCTTTTGACTTCCAGTGGGTTCTGACCAACTTGCCAGAAGTAATGCAGCGCTGGCAGGAGGCTGTTCTTTCCTTGCTAACAAAATAAGAAAGTTGAAAATAGCTCTGCTTTTTCAGCGATTGATGGTGCCAGAGGCAAGACCCGGGTCTGCGTGCTGCTGTAAACAGCTTGACCACGCTGTTGCAAGCTGTAGGCCTGTCCTCCGTTTGGATTTGAGCAGCTTGGATGCGACTGCAGATGAAAACCATAAGCACGTTGCTGTCAGAGCAGCTCTTAGTTCTTTGTGAGAACTGCTGAGTAAAGCAACCAAAACCAAACCAGCTGCTAGTTAAAGCAGTATTTCAGGTGTTTTGCCATAAAAGTTGAAAATACTTGTTTTCTGCTACCAGAATTAAGAAGTTGGCCATCAGAATGGGCCTGAATGAAACTGGATCTGGGATTTTTTTTAAAGCCATACTTCATGCTTTTCATTTTCCTGCCTCACTGTTTGTGTACTTTCCAAATCCATAAACATTAAGTATATGTGAGACTTTACAGGACAACTTCTTGTTGTTTTTCCAACTTAAAAGGGAAAATACTCTTGGTGGTGATAAGTTCGGTCTCTCATTTTAGTACTTGGAGACTTTATCTGCGTTGTTCTCTGCATGACTTGTGATCTCTCCGTTTGCAGACTCTGTATACTCACATCGTGTCAGACATTAAGAATGTCAATGCTAAACACAAAAACAACAAAGTGAACACAGTAAGTATTGTAGCTTTCAGATATATTTCCATTTCATCTCTTGATATTGTGAAAGACTTAAATGTTTCCAAATGTCTTTCTCAGACACTGCAAAACTTCATGTATACTATGTTGAGAGACAGCAATCCCACTGCGGCAAAGATATCTCTGGATGTGATGATCGAACTTTACAGAAGGAATATTTGGTAGGTCTGGCAGACTCGTACTGATTCCCAGTTTGTTGTGGGGCAGCCATCCTGGCATCACCTGCCATGTCTAGTGCAAAATGTAACACTGGCGGGCTGTGACTTCATTATATCTATCTCCCTTGTGTTCTACTGGGGCTGTATTTTGTAGAATGTAATTTAGCTGGGAAGAAATACCGTCTTGCATAAAGCCTCAGAGTTATTTGGTTTAATTTTTGACATTTTAGTTGAAAATGGTATGTAAATTGTATGTATTGCACTTGAAACAGAAGCTGTGTGCAGCTCACTTCCTTCAGCTTTTGCACAAAGCTTTTTTTAACAGAAGGTGTGTGCAGCTCACTTTATTGAGCTTTTGCACATAAAAGCTGATAATATTGCCATACAGCTTGTTGTGTACAGTGGAAAGAGGAATTCTAGTTTTGATTTTGTTATTGCTTTAAGTCTGTAAGTTCTTTTTGCACATAAAAGCTGGTAATATTAGCATACAGGTGGTTGTGTACAGTCAAAAGAGGATTTCTGTTTGTTTTTTTTTTTTCTTTTTCTTGTTGTTTTAAGTCGAAGTTCATTCTAGAAGACTGATCCAATGGGTGCTTTGAGTTTTGGGGTATTTTGTGAAGCTATAATATAGCTCTTCTTTTTAGTAGATAGCAGCCTGAAAAATTGTTGCCTAGTTAAGTATTGAAAGGAGTAAAAGCACACGGAGTACTATCAGTTGCTGTTTTGTACCTAATACGATGCTGAATTCTTCTGTTGTGTTACAGAATGCCAGAGCAGATGTTTTTCAGCAGTAAACTGCATGACAAGATGTGGGTCTGTTGACTCCTGCTTGCTTCTTGACTGTAAAAATGTGTTAAGGCTCTTAAGCAGTTCAGTTTAATTCCTTTGCTGTTCTTGGTTCTTGCACAAAAATGAACTAGAGAGATACAAATGCAACAAGTGACACTAATGGTGAGCAGTGTTTGCTGCTTATAGATTAGATTCTATCTAATCTAGATAGAAAACAGGGACTGCTGAAAAATAGTGTTGCTGAAAGGTAGACTCCTGCATTTTTAAAAAGTGTGTTTGTAAGTATGTGGAACTTGGTATAAAATCAAACTAATTCCTGTAGCTTTATTTCTTATAAATCTTTATTTTTGAAGTATAGTTCATCTCAACTATTGAGTTTTCTAATAAGAGTCAGAATTCCACACTGTTGGTTTTTTTTGGTTTTTTTTTTTTGTTTTTTTGCACTGGTTTTTTTTTGGGTTTTTTTTGTTTTTTTTACCTGGCAGGAGTTTATTTTCTTTTTATCAGTGGAAAAAGTGGTAATCTGTCTTCAGTTATTTAACTGGAGGTTCTTGTTTCTGTCCCTTCAGTCACAGTGTGAACGGATGGAATACAAGTCTCTGTTTATGTAGATGAAGCTACTGCTATGTTACAAGAATAAGAGAAATGACAAAAGTGTAATTTCTTTGTTTGCAAATCTACTTGGAGCACTGAGAGACTTGATTCTAATGAAGCTTCCTGATTGTTAGGACTCACATTTTGTGAGACTTAATTTTCTGAGAGTGACTTAAAATTGCTAAGCTCAAAGTAACAGGTGTTTTGCTTTATCCCAGGAATGATGCCAAAACAGTAAATGTCATCACAACTGCCTGCTTTTCCAAAGTGACAAAGGTGAGAACAGAAATCACCTGATGAAACTGGGTGTTACCTATGTTTTTCCTGTGGATGCAACTTTTGATTTCAGTACTGTAATTACTAACAAGCTTCACTGATTATTTGTTTTCTGTTGGTTTTATTTTTAAAATGCTACTTGTTCTGTGGCAGGAGGCAGCATGTGGTTCTTACAAACAGAGGAGCACAATTGGAAGCTTGTCTCACAAAGAGTGCAGGCTGGTGTAGGGAGGGTACATGTACTTTCCATTGCTGCTCAGAAGAGACTGTCAGAATATCGCCTCCTTATCAGCACTGTAAAGCTTCATTTGCAAAATGTAAGAGAGCTGCTATCAGGCTTGGAGCTTGAGTCAGTCTTAGGCCTTCTGTCATCTGTCAGTTCTGCACTGCTGGAGGTTTTAGAAATGTTTTATGGTTTGGGACAAGTTCTTCCACTGTGAAGGTCTTAAAACTGTTCCATTCAATAAAACCCAACCACCTACAACTAACAACAAAACCCCACCAACAAGCCCACATAAACTAACAGAAGTTTGGAGTTCTGAGCACTGTCTTGGCTATCAGCTGTGCAGGAGTTCCTGATCATGTTGGCATGGAGCAATTAGATTGAAATTGATTTGCAGAATGACAGGAAGAGAATTTGCACCTTTAAACTGGCTCCAGGTGTTGTAGAAGCCTGGCTGCTTTTTGACTCTTTGTGTACCTCTGACTGTTGAGGATGGGCAGCAGAAATTGATGGTGTGTCTGCAAAAAACTTGTGGCTTTCAGTTTGTGATTTGTTTTGCTTTCTGTTTGTATCCATGCCTATAAACAATTGGGAGAGTCTCTGCATAACCGAAGATGGAGATGTAGGGCTGTTGTAAATACTCTTGTCAGTCTGTCCTGTCCTACATAAACTTACTTTGCTTTTCAGGTATTGGTTGCTAGTTTAAAGTTCTTTCTTGGGAGAGACGAAGATGAGAAACAAGACAGTGACTCAGAATCTGAGGTGAGTGTTGTGCATACATCTTCTCCTCTCTGTTCTTCAGACTCTGATAGGTCTGTTATCCCAGTGACCCTCGCTCTGCCAGCCTGTCCACTTCTGTGTTACTTCAGTTTTCCATCTTGTCTACTCCACATGTTTCTACAATCCACAAAAAAAGTTCAGAGTTTTAGACAGCTGGACCCAGCTGGTAGTAGGATGCCTTTGCTGTTTGTCTGAAGAATAATGCTAAGAGCTCCTTTGCCTTCCTCTTCTCCTTGTGAAGGAAGGAATTCACCTGGACCTAAGCAGGGGCTGGTCAGTCTGCTTTAGGAAGACTGAATTGCTGAATGTGTGATGTGGAGTTGTGGGAAGAGGCTTTCACCTGCTGCATTGGAAGCTGGCTTAATTTTTTAGCTGGCTGTTTTGTCTTGTTTTTCTTGTTGTGTTCCACTTAATGTACATGTACAAATGAACCTAATTCAGTTACCTTGGGAAGGCTGATAACAAGCTTTCCATCTGGCACCTCCTCATACAGGATATCATGAGTTGTCTGTGACTGAACAATACTCTCTAATTAACCAGCTGGATGAACTACTGTGTTAAGTGCTGCTGAGTGTTTGTGATCACTTGTGTGTAGGTGTGTGGCTAATTTTATGGAACTGGGATTTTAAATGCTAGTATTTCTGTATGATTAAATTTAGGAAGAGGGAGAGTTTTCGATTATAGTAAATGACCCTGCAAACTATTGATACTTTTGGTTTCTTTGATTCCCATTTGAAGCTTGACTCTTGTTTTCCTTGCATTCTTACTCAAGGATGATGCTCCCACAGCCAGGGATCTGATGATGCGGTATGCAACTAACAAGAAAACCACCAAGCGCAAGAAGAAACTAGAAAAAGCAATGAAGGTTCTCAAGGTGAGGAGAGCAGAGTCAGACTCACCAGCATTTTAGCTTATCCTTCAAGTGCAGAAATCTTGTTATCCCTGTCATCTTAGCTAACTTTTGTCATCTTTTAGGTGAAGGTCTTTAAGTGCTCTAGCATCCATTGGCCAGGCATATGCCATGTTTGTGGGCAGAAGAGCTGTTTCAAAACAAACTTAGTGTTGAAGTTGTGGATTAGTTCTTCTCCAGGTACCCTTTGTGTGGGCCTGTAATTTAAAGTATGTGGTGTCTTGAGACTTAAGTTTTTAATGCAGCTCCTCTTGCCTCTTAGTTTGGGTGGCTGAAAACCCTATGCTGTTGTAAAGAGTGACGGTTTATTTGTTAATCCAAGTCCCTCTTTTTGAAGGAACAATGATGAATAGCAGCTTTGAACAGCAGCCTGACATGGAAGAGCTTGCAGTTTTTTCACAGAAAGAAAATTTATTTTTCTCTTTTTGCCATGCAGAAACAGAAGAAGAAGAGCAAGCCAGAGGTGTTCAACTTCTCGGCTATTCACTTGATTCATGATCCCCAAGGTAAGCACGCACTGTGTTTTGTCAGTTTTTGTTGTGTTAATCCCAGACACTGAAGTTTAGGCACAGCTTTGCAAGGGGAATGAAAGTCTCAAGTAGATATAAATGTGACACTTGAAGTGTGCATTATCCTAGAGGTTCTTAGCACTTCAAAGAAGTGACATCAATCCTGTTGTAGTGGAATGCTTGTAGATAGTCAGACAAGGAATGAGCAATATTTCATCATCTGCTTCAGGTTGCTACAGATCAGGGTGTGGCTTTCTACCTCTTTCTTGTATGTGTGAAGGCCATAATTTGTGTGAAAAGAGTGGTTTATCTACTATAGCTTCTTCAGCTTACCCCCTTCAAAAATGCACTTCCATTACTAGTTTGATGTTTGTCTAATAGCCCTTGACTTGGTCTTACTCTGATCTAGTGAACTTCTGGGGATTTTGTTTTTCATATGAACCCAAAATGTATTAAAAAAAAAAAATTAGCTTTATGTACTGACCCTGTGCTTACAATGTTGTGGAACTTTTGATTAGTTTTCCTTTCTGCTGAACGTGTGCACAGCTTTAATCCTTCTAGGCATGGGAGAAGAAAAATAGCCCACTGGGAGAAGTGCTCTGTCTGCCTTTTAATTCTGTGCAAAAGCACTGGGGCTTAAAAAAACCCAAACCAAACTGACTGCCTTTTTTAACCTAATCCCAGCTGAGTTCTGCATTATGCTCTTTTAATTCTACCTCAAATCTGTTACTGCTTCTTCTAGACTTTGCAGAGAAATTGCTGAAGCAGCTGGAGAACTGTAAGGAACGATTTGAAGTGAAGATGATGCTCATGGACCTAATATCTAGGCTAGTTGGAATACATGAGGTACATACACTGGTAATTTTATAATGGTCTGATGGTAACCAGCCTAATTTGGGTGGTGGGGTGCTCTTGGCCTTGTGCCTCTCAAAAATGAGGTTTAATTTTGCTGTATGTTGAAAAGTGCAGATGTGTAGTCAGTTGCCAGTGGGCCTCGTGGAATGGCGCAATGGTGTAGACTTGGGTGGTACCAAGTGAGGTTTGCTAGAGAAAGCTGCTGGTCTGGAATAGCTGAGCTGTCTGATAAATAGAGGAGAATATATTTTTTTCCAAGACCTGTGTGCTCCTGGGAGGTTCTTCAAAGGAGAAAGGCTTTTCAAAGGAGTCTAGGAATTGCTCCTGAGCAGCACTCTCTGAGGTACAGCCAAAGTGCGATCAAAATTACTAGAGTCCTTCTGTTTGGGAGATAAGATTGTGTCCCCAAGGCAGAGAGAAGTGGCATGTTGTAGGATCGTGCAGCAGAATGCCCTAATTTGCATTCTGTGCAGTCTGACAAGAACCACTCTGTATTTCAGAGCTTGGGATTGAGTCCTGTATTTCCTTTGTACAAGTAATTTCCTCAACTCCACAGATACCAAACTCAAGAGAAAGGATTGTGTCATACAATAAAATCCAAGGCATTTGGAGAGCAAGCTGTGTAGAATCCAGTGATTGTTTTACAGCACATCAACCAAAGAAGGTGATCTCAGGTTAAAAGACAAGAAGCTAACCTATTACAACTTCTCTCTTGCAGCTTTTTCTTTTTAATTTCTACCCCTTCGTTCAGAGATTCCTCCAGCCCCATCAGAGAGGTAAGTGGCTACTAGTAGATAACGCTGCTGGTCCATCATGTCGTGTGTGCAGTCAGTTCTGAGAAGTGGTGCTGTAAATGAATAGGGAGCAGCAGTGTAGTGAGAAGTAGGAGTAGTCCAGAGAGTGTGGGTGAAGGAAGTAAAAGGCCCTGACTGCCAGAAGTGCAAAGTGCTTGGACTTGTACAGAGGCTGTGTGCACTCAATGCTCTGTACCTGAGTGTTTGAGAAATTCCAGCAATGGAACGAAGTGAGTTTACTGACTCTTTAGTACCTTGCAAATCCTGAGTAGTTGAGCAAAGCACGATTGCCTCTTGCTGCTTGGTTTGACTGGTGTTTCATTCTAGTTCTAGAGCATTTAGTTTCACCTTAGCTGGCTAATATGAGCCTGCCCTGCTGCCTGAGTGGAGACCAGGTGAGTTCCTAATGCTTGGTAGGAGATGAGAAGTGGTTGTCCCAAATCACTCTTGACTGAAATGGCTTTGAGAATTAGACTGAGCAGCTTGTTGAGTGGATGGTGACCATCTCTTGGTGGATGTGCTAAGTGGACAGACTAAGCTGCAGCAATAGACTTTCACATCATCTTCCCACTTTGCTTTTCCTCCAGAGGTGACAAAGATTCTCCTGTTTGCTGCACAAGCTTCGCATCAGCTAGTACCACCTGAGGTCAGTACTTTTCCCATCTTTGGTAATGTTAGAAATGGACAGCAGGCCAGCGTGCACATGTAACTGAGTACATTTGTGGGGAGGGGGAAAAGGGAATCTGAGCAGACCCTTGGTTTTCAAAAGCTTGTGGTAATTTCAGCTACTTCTGCAATTTCCAAGGAATTGTTTTGTATAGAGGGGGGAAAACCACCTATGTCTGATGTCTTCATTTCTGCAAGAAAATTTGTATCTAGAAAATATTTGCAGGTTGTAGTGACAAGTCCTGAGCTCTGCCTTTCTGTGAAGAGGGCTCTGTTGCATTTTAATTAATAGTATGTAATAATTTTCACCATTTTGTTAAGTATGGATTAAATTTCTGTAACCTTTTTTCTTATTTTCAGATTATCCAGTCAGTGTTAATGACCATTGCCAACAACTTTGTCACTGACAAGAATTCCGGAGAGGTCATGACTGTAGGGTGAGTACAGAATCTCATAAAGTATTTTTCTTTTTAAAGCAGGTGCAACTTACTCCTGTCATGTGTACTATGCTTTTCAGAAACTACTTGAATAAAAACAAGTTAGGACAGTATCTCAGCATAAACTTAGCTTATTTTTATTGGCAGTGTTTTTAAATTCCCCAGAATGATGAGTTGCTGTGACTTAACTTTTCTTGGTTTCATGATGGTGCATTGGTTTTTCTTTTGCTTTGTTTTTTGGTTTTGTATCTTTCTTCCTTCCTGGATATTGTTATTTCTACTTTGAGGGCAGACCTCTTGTCTGTGAATTAATATGTTGTTATATACTCAGTGAGTGGCTAGCATTATAGTTCAGGACTCAACTTCTTGTGGATGAAGTTTTGCTACTGGCAACAAACTGAAATGTTGCTGTTAGTGAAGGTGTAATGTCTTTTCTTTGGCTAATCAAGAGGGGTGTTTGTGAAAGCTCTGGGGTAAGCAGAGTAGAAAATGATCAGTAAATGTAGGAGAGCGAGGAACTGTCCTTGAAGACGGAACACTCAACAGGGGCAGACTCTTGTGTGTAGACACACTGAATATTTTGTGAGCTATTCCTTTTCCTCTTGGCATGGTTTGAAACCAGGTACTGTAGCGTGCTAAGGGTGTGCTTGAAGGTGGTTTAAAAGGGAACTTGTGTGAGCCCACGGACTTGTTGCGTTGTACTGTCCTTAGCCTGCTCAGAGTTGACTCTAGAACTGTTTCTTGATTTTATTTTTTTCCTTTTTATTTTTCGTTGGCCTGGTGATTGTTTGACTGCTTTTCCTGTCTGTCTGGACCCAGAATTCACTTGCAGAATCTTGAGGCCTAGGATCAGAAAAAATAATAGCTGGAGAATAAAGTATGGGCCAAAGATGGAGGATTTTGGAGAACTATGGCACAGACAGCTCCTTGTGATGTTTTTTCTTTCTTATACTCAATGTTGTATAAATGCTGTGTAAAGCTCTTCAAGTTTCAGATAATTCAGTCTATTACTGGGCCACTGGGAGTCTCTCCCAGCTGTGGTGTTCAGAAAATAATTAACTTCCATTTTTTTTAGAATCAATGCGATAAAAGAAATCACCGCGAGATGTCCGTTAGCCATGACCGAAGATCTGCTCCAAGACCTCGTTCAGTACAAGACTCATAAAAATAAAAGTAAGTGTATTGCATGGATATGATTTCTAGATCTTTTTTTCCCTGTATAATCAGGTCCTGCATTGTTACAGCCATCATAATAGTGATGTCTTGTTTTCATGTGGGCTGAGAAGTATCATTTTCAGTATGTCTGCTGCATTTCTCTGTATTTTGAATGTATATATATGAGATAAAACAGTCAAGGGTAGTTACAGCAGGGGAACTAATTGACACTGAAGAATGAAAATGCCTTGCTAGTAAAGACCTAAACGTAAAGATGAGCTGGATCCTGCATTGGAGAAATCAGAAGGAGCTGTAACTTCAGAAGAGGCATGAGCAGGCTGTAAATACTGATTGAGTGGGCTTTCGGTTTGCTCAGAATTCTGCTGTTCAGTACTTACTTTTGTCTCTGTTTATTTCTGGGTAGATGTGATGATGTCTGCAAGAACTCTGATACACCTTTTCCGTTCTCTGAATCCCGAGATGCTGCAGAAGAAATTCAGGGTAGGTGTTTTATGTGCATTCACTATAAATGTAGGCTCATGTGCTCAAAAACGATGATGAGAACTGGTCTCAGCCACTAGAGATAGAGGTGGAATCATGCCTGTGTTCTTCCCCTGCCTGCTCCCTTGCTGCATTTTGATGTGGCCTACTCTTACTTCATGATTTCCTTAGTCCCAATTTATCAAACTCCCTGACAGAAGGATCATGCTACAAAGGCCTGACTGTCTTCCTAGAATTCTGTGATGGTTTCATTCTTCTAGCTTGCAGCCAACCACAGTCACTCTCTGCCTCCCCCCCAGAGAGTAGGCAAGAGAATTGGAAAGGTAAAAGTAAGAAAAGTTGTGGGTTGAGATAAAAACAATTTACTAATTGAAATAAAATAATAGTGACATTAACAGTAATAACAGAATATACAAATGAGTGATGCACAGTGCAATTGCTCACCACCTGCTGACTGATGCCCAGCCTGTGCCAGCCAGTGATCCCGGAGCCAAGACAGTCCCAAAACCACAATTTTGGAAGCATGACCCCTAGTGACTCCTTAGAGAATACCCCTGATCTGGTTAACCCTGGGTAATACACTGAACATGACGTGCTATGATCTGGAATATCTCATTGCCATATCCAAATGCCAATTTTTGGCTTTGCTAATTTCTGTGCTTCTCCCTCCCAGTCCTAAGGCAGCTGTGAACTAGCCAAACACAACGGCCTTGGGCTGCAGCAGCAACTCAGAACATCAGTACTTGATCAACATTCTTTTCATAACAAATCTCATTCTGAAACCAAAACACAGCTATTGTAGCTACTAAGAAGAAAATTAACTCTATCCTCACAAAACCAGGACAAGTTCATTCAACTTTTTAGTAATTCAAGATCTTTTCTTACTTTATCAGGCAGAATTTCTTTTCTACCTGCACCCTCCTCTGCCCCAGTTTTTTTTTTCAGGGGTTTATGGGCATTAAAAGTAGCATCCTGCTTAACATGTGTTTTGTTAACTTACAGGGTAAGCCTACTGAGGCCTCGTTGGAAGCCAGGATTCATGAATATGGAGAACTAGATGCCAAAGATTATATTCCAGGAGCAGAAGTACTGGATGTTGAGAATCAGAAGGAAAAGGGAGGAAGCCAAGATGAAGGTTGGCATTTTTTCCTTTACCACATCTATTTTGAGCATCATTGTCACTAAGATTGTATTTGGATGTAAAAGTTGGTGTTTGAGCATTTCATTTGCTGCTGTCATGTGCTGCATCACCTGCACGTGTCTGTATTTGTCCATTAAGAAGCACTGATGGTACCCTTGAGGTAGTGCAGGCTATCCACTAAGTTAGTTACTGTGCGTTGCTTTGTATGATAGACACTGAGGGATGGAAAAGCAGAGGGACAGATATTGTACAGCTGTAAAACTTCATGTGTTCAGCTCTTCCTAAAGAAAAGTTTTTGTTGTGTATTATAAGACACCGAAATAGTACTTTGAAATAGTATTTGGCTTCTTTAATTCACTTCCTGTGTAAATGTTCCACACAACCTGGAACCCTTGCCTGAATAGGAGGAAAAAAATGATGGAGAGGGACTTGAAAATCAAGCCCTAAGAGTTTTTTACTCCATCCTGAGGGCACTGGAGATAGTGCAGTGGAGGTGCAATGGAGGAACAAACACCCTGATCTGTCATGTTTCTTATGCCTGTGAATGCAGTGATTAGTGTAACAATCTTTGCTTCAGTTTCTGAAGCTGATAGCTTTAGCGCATCAGTCGGTTTGAACAACAGTGAAGAGCCAGGCATGTGCTGTAGGAAGTAACTTAGCTATAAATCACATTGCTTCTTAAAATCTTGACAAATAGCCATCAGATGTGTGAACTACCTTATGTCTTTGTAATGTCTAAGTATGGGATGTCTAAGTTGGAATGTCTAAGCTGAGACCCTACAGCTTGCCTGTTGAGTAAGCATGTCCCTGGGCATAAATGCAATTAGCTGATAGGTAATCAAAGGTGGTGAGAGCCTGTGATGCAATCTGTAATTATTTCAAACTCAAGCAGTTAAACCGAATCTGTATTAACACCACTGTGCACTTCTTCCCCTGAGCAGATGGATGGGAAAGTGCTAGTCTGAGTGAGGAAGAAGATAATGAAGATGGAGAATGGATTGATGTCCATCACTCCTCAGATGAGGAGCAGCAAGAAGTAGTGAGTTCTAAGTGTCTTCTACCCCAAATACAAATATGTCTTGTTAACAACAGACCAGATTCTGTTGCTCTGTTCCTTCATGTGGCTGCTCATAACTACGCAGGGCTGTGGAGTAATTTGATGGGAATCAGTGAGGCTGAAGTGTGCATGTTTGTAGGGTGAGGGGGAGAGATGGGGGAATTCTGTCCCAGGGCTTAAGTCCTTCAAAGCGATGATATTTACATGAGTGCTTTTATTCACGCTGAAGTATGAAGGAGTGGAAGTACTGCTTTATTCTAATGCTGCACGTTGGATATAAGACTATGAAGAATCCTAACAGGTGGCTGTAGCATTTCTCAACAACGTTTCCCCTACGTAGGCATTTGGGAGGCAATGGTCATGGATTATGGAACAGAAGTGGTTTGTAAAGTTCTGGATGATTCTTCTTTTACACTTGTTTTTTCCCAACAGGCAGAGAAGGTGAAAAGCATGCCCATAGAGGAACGGAAAGCCAAAGCTGCAGCAGTCAGTACAAGCAGGCTGCTAACCCAAGAAGACTTCCACAAAATACGCCTTGCCCAGCTCTCCAAAGAACTTAATTCTGCACCTGGCAAAGCTGCCAAGAGGAAAAATATTGAAATTGATGATGAAGAGGAGGAGGGCAGGTAGGATATGGACTGTGGATGGGTGCCTGCTCTTCCCTATAATCTGGTGATAACGGAATTTAATTGCAGCAGGGCAGAGAGCTCTGCTCTTGGTCAGTATCCCCTGGTGACATGTGGCAAACAGCCACACAGCCCAGAAGGGCTCTTGGCCCAGGGGATTTGTTTGTAGCTGGGAGAAAAGACAAGAGGGGTGCATGAGAACTATGGGACTGTTTTGCTTGTTCACACCAGTAGGCATGGCTTGTGTAGCAGTAATTTCATGGTTGTATTTCCAGAGTTTCTTAAACTTTATGGTTAAAGCAGGACTTGAAAAACAGTAATGAGAGACTTGTGTAAGGCTTTTTCCAAGCATGAGGATTAGCCTGTGAAAGCATAAGAAGTGCTTGTGTGAAATTTCATAGGAAAACAATGGCATAAAAGATGGGTGAGAGACAAACAAAAGTCTGTAGGGCCTTTTGTTTTTCTTGCCAGATGAAATTTTGTGTGTGATGACCTTTTGGGTTTTTTTTGTGTGTAGAGGAGAGTTGCTCTCACTCAGAGATATTGAACATCTGCATAAGAAGCCTAAATCAGACAAGGAGACCAGACTGGCAACTGCAATGGTGAGGATCTTGGCTATTTCATATTCTCTCTCTTGCTAGATTTGGGTTTGTGTTTTTTGCCTCCTGCAGGAGGAGGTGGTGGGGTCTGCATCTCTACTAGGGTTGCCCAGGTGCCATTCTGGGTTTTGAGAACTGTTTTCTATAGTTTTTTGCTGTTGCATCTGGACTGTAACAGATAAACAGCCTCTTGCTGGTCACAGGTGACAATGAAAATAAAGACACATACACCCAGCTTTCACTGTGATTTAATAGAGCCAGCATGGAAGAAAGCTTATACACAGAAAGTCGTATTGAACCTGGATTTCTTGTTCCTGCCATAGAACCTGTCACCTTAGCAGCTGATGTTAACTGTAGGAAAAAAAAAATTACTCCCTGTTATTACATTACGTTGTTTATTCTAGGCTGGAAAAACAGACAGAAAAGAATTTGTGAAAAAGAAAACCAGAATTAACCCATTTGCCAGCTCTTCCAACAAAGAAAAGCAAAAGCACAAGAACTTCATGATGATGAGATACAGCCATAGCGTCCGGACAAAAAATAAGCGCTCTTTCAGGGAAAAACAGGTAATGTTTAATGTGGAAAATAGATGGGGCAGTCTGAGCAGTAAACTTGTAATGCAAGTGAAGGGCTGTCTGTTCTGTGCCCTAACTTGTCACTCTTTACTTTGATGGTTTAGTTGCTGGAAAGGACTGTGGGCTAGGTGGCTTCCCTTGAATCTTACCCCAGAGGGGAGAGATCACAGGTTGTGGTGGTGAAGAATGATTTTGTCAGTCTCTTCTCTTTAAGATGTGTTGAGGACCAAGCCCTGTTGCAAAGTCATTTGTAGGTTAGGAAGGCAATGTGATTTGTTTTCCATTATATTAATTAAAGAAGATTGTATTAGAACCCTGACTATAATCCTTCGATAGAAGAAATGTTTCCCTGGTATGTAGGAGCTGTTTTCCAGGATAAGCTTTTAGTGTTTCTTCACTCTCCATATTCTTTCTTTGACCTTTCTCCTGTTACCATCATATTATGGACTCATCTGTCCTGGCCTTGAGGTCGTCTAATAGCTTGTCACAAATGTACTTAAAGCACAAACATAAATGCGATTTATCACCTATTTGAAACTGTTGAGGAAAAAAGAAATGGCTGCAGTTTAGCCTGCCACTGTAGCTTCACAGAATGCTGATCTCTGTGGTGAAGCCCCTACCCTCTGCTGCTTCCTCAGCTGTAAGCCTGGCCACAGGGCTGGTAGAGGATTCCAGACAGCCCTTGGGAAAGGTTATACAAGCTACAAACACGTAGTTGGTAGTCCAGTTACTGCATGCTTCTGCAGGCAGCTGTGCCAAGGGTAGCTGAAGGGATATGTGAGGACAAGGCAGAAACTTTGGTGGATGGCCTTGCTCTTGAAGGCACTGAGCAGGGGTTAGGTGAGCTGTCAAGAATGGAGTGTGGACAGGGACCCCTCTGCTCTTGTCACACACCTCAGCTGGGGATAATGCCTGAACTGTGGCAGCTGCTGCCAGAGAAGTGGTGCAGGCAGATTGCCTTGCCCTGCTGTGTTTCACCTTGGCTAAGTCTGTGCTAACAACAAGAATCTGCTTTAAAATCCTTTCACCTAACCTGACAGATGGCCACTCTAGGGTTTTACAGGGTGCTATTAAATTGAACTCTTTTGAACATGTTCCAAGAAAAACTGCTAGAATAATCCAGTTATGCAAGGGTCTTGTTTCTGTGTGATGTTAATTTTTGTGTTTTCTTGCTAGCTTCTGTCTTGTGCTAGAGTGTGTTCAGGTGCTGCTTTTACAGACCCTCCTTTGTGAGTTTTTTCTAGGATCATATTATTAGGATAATGTATATTTGCAGTTTCTTGCCTTGATAGGAGCAAGACTGAAACTGTTTATAGACTCAGTAGAGAGAACATGTCTTAAGTGTTTGTTAAGCAGGAAGACTTGGATTTATATCCTCTGCAGTCTCTTTATTTGCTGTCGTTCTGCCTCACCCCAAATAAGGCTGACTGCATTAACACAGCTCTCAAAACACAAGAAAAACATTGCAAATGAATGGTCCAGGCACTTCTAGGAAACTGTTGCTTACAATGATTCTTACACCTGGCTCACTTTTTCTGAAAAGCCACCTTCAATGGTTTCAGTCCTTAGTCCCAATTAATGTTTTCAATTTAAGTATAACAGCTAAACAGTGAAAGAAGAGTTTTTTCATACTTTTTTTTCCAGTAAATTTAGGCCACAGCATCAGTTCTGTTGACCACAATTTGCATTTACTTCTTCAAAGTGCATTGAAGAACCCTAGCTCTATTATACTGTGTTCTGCTGCCCTCTTTGGTGGTAGAATAAAATGGACTGTTGTCTGTAGTCAAGAGCTAAATCCTCCCACCAACTAAAACATGTCTGAAATACACAACAAAGTCACAAAGTGTCTTTAGAGTGATAATGGCAGTTACAGAAATTCTAGCGTCCCTCCTGCTCCCTTGAAAAGGAGCTTTGTAATGTTCTTTTAAAAAAATGCCACTTACCTCTCAGCTGGACTAAAGTTTTTTCTTGATATCTTCTAGTTGAATATGAGTCAGTGGAAGAACAATTTATATTACTCTAATCTTGTTGTTTATATAGGATCTGCTAATGAGGTACTGCATTTTTTTTTTTAAGCCCAACTTTTACAATTAAAGTGCTATTGAGTTTAGCTAAATAACCACAGTGCTTCTGCCACTGCAGTCATTGCCATTTGCCAATTACTGCTCCCAGTTGTAGCTGGTAAACTATTAGGGGTTTTCTCTGAGGGTGAAGAAATTGAAGAGGGTCATTGATGTGATAGTGATGTTGTCTCCTTACCTCAGTGTTCTGCTCTTGTTTTTTATTTAGCTGGCGCTTCGAGATGCACTTCTGAAAAAGAGAAAACGGCTGCTGAAATAACAAAACAGTACTGGAGAGGAGTACTTAATCACCCTTGAAGAAATAGCCCTAGAAATGCTTATTTCCACCCACCACCACCCCAAAGGAAAAAAGAGACTGAAATGCCTTACGGATTTATCTTTATTCTCTTCAGAGTTCCAAATTGCACATTTCTAAGATGTTGGATACTGCACCTAAAGGACAGATGGAAGAGGCCTCAATCCTTGCAGGATTTTGAGGATTTTTTGATTGTAGGGAAGGCAATTATCTTTTATTAAGTATCATTTATTTAGAGCTGCTTTTGTAAGTATTAAAACATACAACCTTATTGTAAAAAATACTTTACTTGAAGCAATTGATGAACAGGTAATAGGGAGGAAAAAGAATATTCTGCCTCAGTCTATAAAGTGTGTGTATGTAATGTCCGTGCCTGTCTTAGGGATGTGATTTTACAGACCAAGCCATTTTCTAAGCAGCTGTTTTTTACATGTTTAATAAAAAAAACAATCTTGTGACATAGGTAAGTTCAAGTGAACAGGTACAAGGAAGAAAAGTTTCATTATGGTTTATGAAGAGTAAAATTAGTATATGGGAGATGGTTTTCACGTTGCAGTTTGAATAGAAAGCGTCACATGCAGGAGAAAAAAGGCATCTTGTTTTCCTGTATCAGTGATAGGACTTGTTGGTGTCTGATTGAACTGTACATGATATACATGGATGTGCAGATGCTTTACATCAAAGGTTGAACTCTTGCTTCAGCCTTGATCTCTGCTGGGCCTGTTAATGGGTTCTTAGTACTTCACCCAGCCACCTGTTCTAATGGAAAGTTGAGGGAGTTACTTACACCACCCATTGTCCAATTCTGTTTGAAATGGATTTCCTTGTGGGGCAGAAACAGGTGCCATAAGGGCAGTATAATGGAAGAGCATTTGGGGGGGTGTGTTTTTCCTTTCTTCTTAGAAAACCAGCTTAATGCTTATATCCCACATGGGAATTCACTCAGCTTAGGTGTGTTTATGTTGAATACGCACTTGTATTCACTTTTAATTCCTTTTGTTTTGTTGCCATATCTTGGGAAAGGGAGAAAAAAAAAGCTTATAGAGGCTTCAGGGAGGTAGAAGAACAAGTAGAAACTTGCTACAAGTTTGAATGCTGCATTCAAATTCAGGGCTCCTGCTGAGGGAAAGGTAGGGATTGCTGTTTGGGAATGATAGAGAGGAGATGGCCAGGTGTGAGGATATGTATCTGGGGGCTGGAGAGGTGAATGGAGGCAGAGGGATGTGGTCGTATGGGGATGGAGTGTGGAGCAGGGCTTGAAGAGACCACAGTAAGTACAGCATGCACTTAAATATTCTCCTTATGCACCTCAATACTCTCCTCTGCAGCCCGCTTTCACCATTTCCTTTTTTATGTGCGTATCTCTAAAAACTAATGACTTCCGAGGCTGAAAGGGAGAGGCAATTAATTTTTGTTGTTGTCGAAGGAAAGGAAACATGCACGTTAACCCCCCCGCTTGCCCCCTTGTTTGTTGTTGTGTTCTTACGACTTTCAGTCCCTCATGTCCTACCTCTAGTCAGTCCCGCCCTGGCAGCCGGTGAGGGCGGGCTCACCCTGCGAGGGGACATGGAGGAGATGCCGGCGGTGGGTAGGCCGGCAGCGAGGCTGAGCCGCTTCCTCTGAGGGGAGGCCGAGGACCTTCTCCCGGGGCCGGCCTGAGGGTGACCGTTAGGCCGCGCCCGCC
>NW_010329832.1:0-14697 GCF_000700745.2 Antrostomus carolinensis
ATATATATAATATAATACTTATAAATAATAAGTATTAACCTGCTATGGAATTATCAGGAAATTAAATATTTCTTAGTTACAGGTGCAGGCCTCTCCTGGAACACCAGTTCTTCTAACATCATTGGAAAGTTTGTTTGTTAATGAACCCTAGTTAAATCATTTTCTCCTCCTAGATTTTTCTATTAACCTCTGAGGAAGGTTACATAAGAAAGAAGAGACCAAAATGTTTTGTACCATAGCATCCTTGCATCTTTCAGCTGTCTTTTGAACATACTTCAAGCCAAACCTTCCCAAAGGCTTTTCTACAGGTATATTTATCACCAGGCCTTAAACAGATGAAAATATGCATAATTTTTATTAAACATGAAAGACTTCTAAATTAATTAGACAGCTGATTAGTTGGTATGCCTGTTTGTCATTGCTATCACCCCCAACATTTTTCACTGCATAACTGATAAGTTAAATACTTGATTACGCTGAAAGTTAATTGGTTTTTAATAGAGCATCTGCAGAAAGAAGTTGTAAGCTCTGAGGTACATGTCAATCAAAATGTAATACAGTTTTTAACTGGAGAAGATTAACACATGCCACTTCATAAGGTTTGAACCTGCCTTCCTCATCCCCGAGAGTTACTTGAAGAGATAAAATTCTTGGCCAAGGCTACACAGTGTGAATAAGATGCATTACTTCTTTCTGTCAGTAGTTTCTTTAACTTCAGTAGAATTTTATATCAGGGTAAGGTGGTTAAGACTACTCTCAGGTAATTTATTACACAGAGATTGTTTACTTCAGTACACCTTTAGAAAAAGTACCTCAGTCAAAAAGGAAAATGGGCAGACAGGGAAAATTAGCTGCTTATAACTTGAAAGAGAAGAGCAAAAACCTATACTAAAGCTATATATCTAGTTTCTGCTGAAATGAAGTAAACAGTAGGAAGGAATTTTTTTCAGGGAGGAATAAAATGCAGACAGAATAGTCTTATTGTCCAAGAATAAGGGGAAGTGGTCATGAGCAGGCTATTGTTTCAATAATTTTTCATATATTATATTGGGAATGGACAGAAGGAATTTTATGCACTTAAAATATTTTTAACCATGAAGTTTGTAATTCTTATAGGATTATAAGTTTATAATTCTTATAACAATTAATTTCAGTAAGTACAGGTTTTAACAAGCACACTTTCTTATACTGGATAGCATTTCGTTGAAAAGTGGAATATGATCCCATGATATAATAATGGCATTTGGGTTAAAGAACTTCATATTGAGAATACAAATCTGAACATCAAACACCCTGTAGGAGTACTGGTTTCCTTCATTCCATTTCTGAATCCACTCTCTCACACACACTCTAAATCTACTGTGTGCTCTATCCATACTTCTATCCATAGTACAAGAATTTTAAAATTGTGCATGCTTATGTATATATTCTGTTCTACACCTGCATTACCAGTTTTGATCTACTTTAAGGTTCTGTCTGGATCACTGCTTTGCTCTTTTCTCTCTTCTTTTACATCCCAGAGTCCTAATTTTTCAGTTTCCTCAACTCCTGCTGTTCACAGATTTTAAAAATGTCTTTCTACCTTGATCAGTCTTCAGAAAACCAAAATGTTAACTATATGCATTACAACATCAGTACTGCTCTCCTATCTAATGTCAGCCCAAGATATTCAGTCTTGGTATTTTTGATGTCAGCTTGTTAAAAGTCTTGGTAGAAGAAAAAAAAAAAAAAAAAAATCTATTTCCCTGAAACCTTTCACCTGACCTCAAACATTCCCAACTAGTCAAAGTTAATTAAGCCTTTAATTATTTTTATATGCTTATGCTTCATTTTCAAGTACATAATATTTTTGGTTGACCAAATGATCCATTTTTCTGCTCAAAAGAAAAAAGTGTAGCCTTAAGACTACCCAAGTCTTTTCACTGAGGTATTTTTTCATAGCTTGGTAGATCTCTCTACTAAGAAATTTTAATCACCTTAGTGGAAAACATGTAACAGTGCTTGAGATGCACATTCAAATTCATTCCAGTGTTATCATAATGGTTAGGAGAATAGAAATCTATTACTGTAATTTTAATCAGTTTCATAGAATCTCCTGAGTTCTACTAACACTACTGATGTTCTTGTCAGATCAAGTTGTCTTAATTGCAAAGTTAAGATTCTGATAGGGCTGATAGTTTTAGGAGTGTAACTTGACGTATGTGGATAAAAACCTTACATCATAACAGTTGGCCTTGCAGAAAAAGTATAAAACAACAGCCTGTTTCTTACAAGCCCTTGCTTCTCTCACTCATGGTTGACAGGATAGGCACTGTTGTTATGTAGCAGTGGCCTTCAAGAGTACAAGCACAAGATGATAGAGAGGACTTGAGAACACAGGCATTGATAACAGAGATCCCCAATGGTATAAACATCAACCACAAAAAGTCAGCTTTACTTTTTATTAAAGGAATGCAGTCTTGAAAGCTGGCATGACTAGTGTTAGAGCAATAGAAAAAGAAAAAACTCAAAATATCCAGCATGCATAAATATCCTTATATAATGAAAACACAAAGGACAAAATCAGAAACAGAGGTAGCCCTAATTTAGGTACAATGGTGTCCATCCCCAGCAAAATTTTTAATGCTTGTTAAAATCTTTTTTTTTTTTTGCATTCTTGTGCTATGTATGGATAGCAGACAAGCTGGCATTAGGACCAGCACCAGAACAGAAATTGTACAACAGAAATGGAGGTAACCTGTGATTACCTTTTTTTATTCCCATGACTTCAGATGAATTAGAATCACCACTGAGAAGATACAAAGACTATTACAAGTCCTAGAAGAAGCAGTCCAAAGGAAGAACAGAGAGAGAAAAATTTCTGTAGTTGCACCCGATCTAAGCCACTACTTAAGCATCAGCAGGTCCCTCTCCCCTTTTTATTAGGGAAAACACCACTTTTTTTTTGCCATTCGCTATATGTTTCTTCTGCAGCCCAGTAATTATTTTCTATTATATAACTAAGATTAGTAGATTAGAACTCTAAAATGCAGAGTGATTTTTTTGTATGTGTTGTGTGTATATGTGTGTAATGTGTGTATATGTGTGTATTTCCTGCTTCAGCCTTGCCACTCAGTGTCTGAAACTGCAGCACCAAGTCAGAGCACACTCAGATGTAACCCAGCTGTTTAGTAGAACGATCAGTTAATACATAAAGCTGCAAATTTTCTGATGAATATCCCTACAAATTCACCAGTTGCCTTAGAGTTGGCATTTGTGTAATTATTAATTTTAGCTCATAATCTTTACTGAAAGAAAAAGAATTTAGATATATGTAATTAATATCTTAAAGGACACTAGAAAGGAAGTCAAAACCAGAATTTACTAGTCAGTTTATAGTCAGTCAATACATAAAAGTAGCTGATTTAATTTTTTCCATCAGTATCTGATATCCATGTGTTTTCTGGAATTTACACACTTTCAGACTGCAGAAAGACATTTCCAGAGCCTTGGTAACTGTAAGAGCTGGTACCTATTCCTATTAAAATTGCTGAAAAGTACTTATCCTTTTCTTCTGCATTATATCTAAAGGACAATAGGTTGGTTAGCCTCTTAGCAGTTCAGAAATTCTTCTGTGAAACTTGTGGATGTACAGACTCAGAAACACAGCTAAGGGAGCCTACAGAATCAAAGAGACAGGTAGCTATGGAGAGGTGTGGGAGTAGGGGGAGAGTTTCTTCATTGAATAAGAGTGGGACAAAAGCATAGTGGTGTTTTCTGATTCTATTTGCAGACCCAGGGACATGACTTCTATGTCCAGCCCTGTTCTAGGCAGCTAATTATTTTTATGGTTTTAGTCATAATAAACCAGTCCCTCAGAAGATACACAAGCACGTCAATTTATACCGCACAACGATAGGTGAATGGTGAAGTACCAATATAATTTGTTGCGAGCTCAAATTGTTTATGTAAAAAGCTTCTTTGTGGTAAGAAGGGAGAAGAGAGGCTGTGGAGTCTCAGTCTTTGGTGATATTCAAAACCCAACTGGACACAGCCCTGAGCAACCTGCTCTAGTTGACCCTACTTCAGAAAGGGTATTGGTCTACATATTTTTTTGATGTCCCTACCAGCTTTACCAGTTATGTGATATTGTGTGTGATTAACAGGGCCTGGTATGAATTCAAATACAATGGTCCAAACAGAGAAAGTGTTCTACCTAGTGCAACTAGAAATATCTACAGAATGTCAATGAAACCTCAGTTCCTGTCAGACTTGTAATTTTTTTTCACATTTGAAAAACTGCAATCTGATTTGTATAGTGATATGAACATCATCACATAAACCTTGTAAAAGATTTGTTGTGATATTATTGCATAGTGTCCTCATGAAGACCTCAGCTTGAAATCAGAAGAGAAAGCTACAGCTGTTGAATTAGTAATTCTCAAAGAAGCTTATTCATTGACTTCAGTCCAGTTAGCAAGAATGAAACAATACATCCAATAAATCAGTGTTTGGATATCATTCTAACAAGATAGAGGCAGTGAGCTGACAACTTCAGAAACAATAGAGTCTATCTTTGAGAACTTCCTGGCTTAAAACCAAACATAACTAATCACAACAGCTGTGCAAATAAACTCAGAAGTTCTGTTTTCTCTTGACATCACCCAGTAATCAAGAAATGTGGCAAAATGAGCCATCAGAACTGAGACATGTTCACTGATATCAAACTAGCATTTCAGAATGACTGTCAGCTCCCTTATGCCAATAGGGCTAGAAAGGAAGCTGACATAAGGATAAGCAGTTTTGTGCTTTGCCATAGTAACACACAGTTTAGACAATAAAGCAATTATCAGGAAAAAAAAAAAGTATAAGTTGTAAAGTGTTTTCTAGGGGTTATTTTTGTTTATTTTCCTTTTGTTTTACCCCTCAAAATTATGAGCATCAGACTCCCTCACTGCAAGGAACACTTTTCTGTTTTGACCTTTACAGCTGTGATGTTTCTTGCCCCCTTAAAATTAGAATTTGTCTCACTCACAAATTTTAGAAAAGGTATTGACTTTTTTTTTTCCTCTCTCTCTCTGTATAGTGAAATTTAATGTTCTAATGGGAACAAGAGGACTAGTTGCAGAAGGAGGTGCAAGTGCCTGATGTCAATTCAGAAGGCTTCAAACCTTCCTACCAGTAGGTGGAGCAAAAATGTCATCAATGTAGAGACAAACTTTGAACTAGGACTCTAGTCACCCAGAGGTAGTGTTCCTTTTCAGGTTGTTTTTTTTTGTTTGTTTGTTTTGGTTTGTTTTTGTTTTTGTTTTTTTTTTAACTGCTCAATCCAAGGAAGGCAGCCTAATGCCCCTTTTTTAGTGCAGTTTAAGAGTAAAGGAGGAATTATGTCTGATACAGTGTTCAGAGGCACAGGAAATTAAAAATTGCTCTGCCAGTTCCTGGCCTTCTGCTTGTTTGCCTTATCTGAGTATGTGGACAGAAGGATTGGAGATGTGGTTCAGCACAACACTGCTGGGTATGTATATTCATGGACTTCTGTTTAGCTGGTGTTTTCCTTGCTTTTAGCCCTGAGGTCAGTCCAACAGATAATCTCTTTGTCCTTTAGCTCTTCCACGTACATTGCTTCATTTCCCAGAACAAAGTTGTTTCATGACACATCAGAGATAATAGACTCACTGAAAATGAACTCCTTTTCCTATGTGGATTTTATTTAGTCAGGTCTGTGCTCATGCTCATGACAAAAACCATGCTAAAAATCACATCTTTCAAATATACAGCCTTAAATCTGAAGTACCTTGAGTGTGTTAAAATATTGATAGATTTTTCACTCAGGCAGTACTCAAGAAGCTTGAGTACTTAAAAGATCTTGAACACATCTTTCAACTTTGTTATCCTTCTGCAAGCTATGGATTTATGGGAATCAGCATGGGACTTGCTACACAGACAGGAATACCTACAGGAATTAATATTTAAACTGAAAACTTTTCAAAAAGAAAAGCCTTGTCATCTCCTGATAGAATCATGCCTGCTGTTTCCATCATTCACAACAAAGCATAACTTTACATTAAATCACAGCTGATAACCAGGATGCAAATATTCAAGATGGCCTTTGAAAAGGACACTGTAACCTATCAATCTTGAACGAGAATGCACTTAGGATTTTATCATCAATCATTTCTGCCTCTAAACTCCAGTACCTCTAAACTCAAACATTTCCTGATCAACTAACTCTTTTACATCACAGTCTTTAGAAAATAACATTATTGTCATATTTTGTGTCAATTTGGGGTCAGTTTAGAAAGTGTTAATTAGGCAAATTCACTGAAAGTAATAATACTTTAGTTACTTCAACAGTTAATGTTAATTTCATCTTTTAACATGGAAAATATTAATTCAATTTTGTTTCAATTGATTTGGCCCATTAACAAAGACATATCTTTTCACATGGCAGTATTTAGAAGCTTTCTAACTGAAAGGAATGATATTGAGAGAAATTCTTTCAGAATTTTAATCAAATCATGAAAGTTAAGTTATGGTGCCTCACTACAAGAGCAATGAAGCTGGTGAAGGGTCTAGAGCACAAGTCTCATGAGGAGTGGCTGACAGAGCTGAGGTTGTTTAGCCTGGAGAAGAGGAGGCTGAAGGGAGACCTTATCACTCTCTACAACTACCTGAAAGGAGGTTCTAGGGAGAGGGATGTTGGTCTCTTCTCACAAGTAACAAGTGATAGGACAAGAGGAAATGGCCTCAGGTTACATCAAGAGAGGTTTAGGTTGGATATTAGGAAAAATTTATTCACTGAAAGAGTTATCAAGTGTTGGAACAGGCTGCCCAGGGAAGCGGTTGAGTCATCACCCCTGGAGGTACTTAAAAGACCTGTAGATGTGGTGCTTAGGGACATGACTTAGTGGTGGACTTGGCAGTGTCAGTTTTATGGTTGAACTAGATGATCTTAAAGGAATTTTGCAACCTAAATGAGTCTATGATTATGGAATTTAGGGCACCTAAGACTAAAAGTCTGAGCTCCAGAGAAGTACATATTCAACTCAAAGTTCCTTCCCCCTCACCATGTCTTGGTTATGTAAAACTATGCACAGAAAACGTGTCCCAAATCAGTGTTTTACTGACACAACAAAAAACATCACTGAGAACTTTACAGGCTCTCCCCTGTCAAGCCACATGTTTAGGATTCTAAACTTATATACACAGATTTCAAGACCTGGTTCAGTAAAGGTTTGTGATAGTTTCCAGAGCTATAGAAGAGGTTAGTAAAGGGCTTCCAGGTGCAATGAGTTCAAATAAGTTGTTAATGTAAGCATTTTGACTTACAGTGGAGAGGAATGATGTTTCCATAATTTTAATAGCTATTTCATTTCTTATTTTATTCTCCTGTTTCTGTGTCTTGGAATATCTTACCAGTACATTGCTTCCACTGACTCAAAACAGCCACTGACCATAATGCAATAACACTCTCCCATATTTGACAAAGCAGTGGCATTTAGCTTTCCCTGTTAATAAACAATAGACAGACTTTAACGGATCATCTAAATACATCCAATACCCAAACTAAAAGAAACCTCATTTCAAGAGGTTAATAAATAAAAAAGGAAAATATGAAATACTGATAAAATTATTTCAGACTAGAATCATAAAAGGCAAATTTCTTGCAAACAGCTCTCGATATTTCTTTGAAACCTGACTTGCAATGAGTATCTAGAAGTATGTTACAGTAAAAGGATTCTTTTTATAAGAATATTTTCCATAGCTTTCAAAACCAAAAATGACCAAACTTTCTCTTCAAATTTAGCCATAAACATGTAAATTGTCAATTTACTAAATACAATCCTAATAAAACAGCTAGTTAACATATTTTGCTAAAATTTAAATGGTTAACTTATTAATTTTTAACTCTAAAGAGATTTTGTTATGAAGTTAGAGAATTCAGTAACTCCACATACCTTATATGGCAAAATTAATAATCTTATTAATCCCTTTCATGTGTGTCAAAAGCATACCAGAATAATACAAAGAAGCCCCAAGAGCTCAACATCTGGAAAAGTAATTACATCCTGAACTATAAAAGAAAGAACAGATGCTTGTGGAAACACGTGAAGGACAAGAAAGTCAGTAGAAAAAGCCAACATCAATTTATCAAGGGTAAGTCACACTTGACCAATCTGGTTGCTTTCTACAAGGAAACAACTTGCTCAGAGTAGAGGATGTACTTTGCCTTGATTTTAACAAGGCTCTTGACACAGTCTTCCATGACATTCTCCTCACTGACAGCCTGGTAAGTTCTGAACTGGACAGATGGACCACAAGATGGGTGGGTATCTGACTGAGTTGTCAAGCTCAGGGGATGGTGCTTAATGGCTCAAAGTCAAACTGGCAGCTGGTCGGGAGTAGAGTTCCTCAGGGACAAATAGCATATCCGATACTGCCCTGGGCTACAAAATGGTAGATGAGGAGGATCCTCTAAATCATCTTTTCACACATTTCTCCTGGGACTATTTATGTCTTTTCTCCTTCTTAAACGTGTTTTTAGCTAAAGAACTTTTGCAGGAATGAAAGTATAGCTGTGGCAACATAAAGGTTATCACAGCCCTATTTTTAGTTTGATTGTCTTTGGGAACTCCTAAAGGCATAGCAAGCTCCAAATCTATCTTTTGAGCCCAAGCTTGGCTGCATATGCATGAATAACAGAAAAGGCATAGCATACGATCATACTAAAAGTCTTTCTAAAAAAAAAAAAAAAACATTTGGAGATCACAATTCCTTGTTATCACCCTCAAAGATTATTGATTTAATAAACTACTAGATCTGACTTCAGCAGATCAGGAAATCCTGCTCTTCTATAATTTTAAAACAGTCTAAGGATGTCTTTAACACAAGAGCAGTAGAGCTAATGCTTAGAACTATTCAGTTTTATGCCATATTTCAGGGAATTACTAGAAAATAGTAAGACTGATTTCTAAAAATGACGACACAGAACTGTAGCAACATTTTAACATTTCCATCTTCTCTTGTTCATCTCTATACATTTATTTTTCATCAGGTGTAGTTTAACTTGGTGTAATCTCTCAATTTCATCACTAAAAAAAAAGTCATCAGCTGTAAAAGGCAGCAAAAACTTAATGGCTTGTGCTTGCCTTAGCAGGTGACTGTGACAATGTGTGATATCTAAATGAACTATTTACACTTAATGCTTGCTGCAAGCAATTAATTTCTGTTCAAGTATCCCTGTATCAGGTAGGTAAACGCTTGGTGTCTCTGACATTAACTACTAGCAGCTACTTTTACAGAAGATTTTGCAGTCGTTTAGAGAGTAATTTGAATTATAGAATAGTTAGGTTGGAAAAGACCATTACAACCATCTAGTCCAACCATAAGCTTAGCATTGTCAAGTTCACCACTGAAGCTTGTCCCCAAGTACCACACCTACACATCTTTTAAATACCTTCATGGATGGTGACTCCACAGCTTTCCTGGACAGCCTGTTCCAATACTTGACAACCCTTTCAGTGAATAATTTTTTTTCCTAATATCCAACCTAAACATCCCCTGGGACAACTTAAGTACATTGCCTCTTGTCCTATCGCTTGTTACTTGTAAGAAGACATCAACACCCACCTCACTATAACCTCCTTTCTGGTAGCTGTAGAGAGCAATAAGGTCTCCCCTCAGCCTCCTCTTCTCCAGACTAAACAATCCCAGTTTTTAGACTAGCCTGACTATTTAATTCCTTTCAAATAGAACCAATTGGGTTATTCATTTCAAAAATAAACAATGGGGTTAAAAAAAAAAAAAAAAAAAAAAAAAAAAAATCCTTCTCAGTCACAGTTGCATTTGACATCCAGTAGCACTTCTGCTTTCCTTTCTTTTAAGGAAATTTGAATCACATGAGCGTCAGTAGAAATTTTGTTATGAGTGTCTAAACCAAATGCAATTATGATGAACATACAGAGCATGACTTCTTGATAGTAATCTGAATCAGAGCTAAACTCTAAAAAGCAGACACTTTTCTGTAATGCATATCCATAACAATTTTAATCCTCAAAAATGTCTGACTATAAACATCACTTTTAAAATAATCTGAAGAGTTCCTTTACATTATAATGTCTTATTTTAGAAATTTGAAGACAACAAAAAAAAATTATTAGACATTTATATATATATATATATATTTCTACCTGCACATAGGCCTTTAATAATCTACTGCCTTACGATGGCATAATGTTTTTCTAACTGTGCATGAAACTGCCTAGGTGTAACAGATGAACATCAGTTTGTAGGTATATTTTCCAGACAGTTACTGCATCAAAAAAACATTTTTTGGGATAACAACTTTTATTGTAAACCTATTAAAACCTAAAATATCCATGTTCATAATTTTTCAGAACTCTCAGCAGTCAATATTGAACAGGACCTCCTTCTATCTCTATCAAAGAGGGCATAACTCAAGTCATTGTTCACCAGATGGTCCAAGGAAATTAACATTCTGCAAAACAACACTTCAAGCTAAAGCCCTGTACTTCTACAGTTAGAATTGAAGCACTATTCAAGTTACCTCTAGTCAACTGGCAAGTATTAAATCACCAAGCTATGACAATATGATTGTATGCTTCTCTGAAAACTTATGGGAAATTTGATAGCAATCACAGCAGGTAGAACATGTGTCATCGTATATCCCTGATACAGAGGAAAGAAAAAAGAAAATCCACCCTCTGAACCTTTTTAAGATATTTGTATTCAGTATATAACCCACAACCATCTTTCAAAATAGCAGTTGAAATAGAGTAAAAAAAAAAAATAATAATAAATAAAGAATACAGGAATGTAGTAAAACCTACACAGAATTATCTCTTTTCCACTTTCTTTTTAACCATAGCATTTTAATATTTTCTGTCATCTACCTTAGTCTAAGTCTCTGTCTCCTTGCAGAGGCATTCAGATTTCTTCTACAGCTTTGCTATACAGGGAGCTATTTAGCCTTACTATGTCTCCAACCCTGTCTGTCCAATCCATTTATGTTTCTGAACAGGTTTCCAGTGCTAGAAATTTGAAACAGCTTACGCAGGCTAAGAGTTAACACTAAAACTCTAGAACATCAAAATATTTTTTTCTATAAATTACCACTGTCAGCTAATTAACTCTGAAAATAAAAAAACATTTAGTTCTAAGTATTGGATCAAACATATACATTCAATATGACTATCTAAGTGATTGAATGTTCTAACATCACTGTGAAGGAAAGAAACGTTGAGAAAAAAATATCAATTTTCCTAGTAATTTATTTAAAAGAAAGTATCCATGGAGGTTTTTACCTCATTTTTCAGTATTTCTGAGCAGGCCTGCTGGCAACAGGATGAAAGCTGGTAAGTAGTGCTGTTCCTGAATACCTGAACCCAGGCAAAATAAATTAATACTGAAACTTCAAATCAAACTTGTTTTTCAGCATATGTGTTCACACACAAAAAAACTCTGGGTAACATGGTTTCAGAAGAAAAACTAATCGTTTCAAGATTTATGATTTGGTATGCCATCATCACACAATTAAGTGGAAAGGATTGGAATATTATAGCATTTTGTCCAAACACTATTCACACATAAAGAACTTCCCCTTTCTTAACCTCCCAGCCCCTCTTATTTGGGATGGTTGAAAGCAAACCCTCCCTAGGAAACCTGCTGCTCTGTTACTCACTGTTTAATAAGTTCTTTCATTTATTTAAGCAAATACTTTCAGAGGTGTCAACTGTCTCGCAAATTAAAGTAAAACATTATCAAAAGGTATTTCTCCATCATGCAGAGAAGAATGTCTTTTCTAGATTAGATTTGTTGCTTTTCAGAAAAACACACATCATTGTCCACAACAAAAAACATGATGACAAAGCAGCATGACAGCTAGAAATTATTTGGACAGCAATGCTAAAGCTACTTACTGAAGTCTTCCTTGGGGACTTTTTTTTATATTAGCTGCATGAAAATGTATACAGGCACTGAAAGAAGATTTGCCTTACTGAAAGAAAAAGTAAGAAATAAAAGGCAGGTAAGTCCCTGTGAAAACATGTGTAACAATATGGAACATATCCCACCTCCATCCTTTACAGTTAATCTAGAAGAACATTCCCTTATTCCTCAAAAGGTGGATCTGGAAATTCAGAGAGGAACATAGGTATAATTTCAAGCTATTAGAGAATCCATTGAGACAGATCTGTTCAGGTTGTCCTTTTTAAACATGTTATAAACTACTGTTAAGGAAAGCAAGAATAACTTCATTGATGGAGCATATTATACATTTTCTAGAAATAAACAGGTTAGACTTAACACTTGACAGTTCCCAAGGCAGCTATCCTTACACTCGGCAGAGAGCTCCAAGAAATGACTGCTCATCAAGGGGTAGAGAAATGGAGATATTCCTCATCCACTGGAGGGCAAATTTGGAGCCTTAGTGGTACCACTGTCATAACTCTGGGATGACAGACAACTCTTCCCAAAAGTCCCTCAAAACAACAAGCATCAATCTGGCTTCACCAATTGTGTTATTCTCCCCTATCATAAAGGAGAAGGACAGGTTTTAATATGTCTATATGTGTTGGGTTGGGGCGGGGAGCTCATTTTGGGTAGTGGGGAAAGGGCCTACAGTAATGGCCCTGGTGAGAAGCTTTGCAAAGCTCCCTTGGCTCCAAGGCACACCCACCTCCAGCCCAGGCTGAGCTAATTAGCAATAGAGAAATACCTCTGCAAATCCATATTTATGAGTGGAAGGACTGTCTTGAAAAGAAGAAGGTGGGGAGAGCCTGGAGGAAAGGCCATTGATCTGAACAAAAACAACCATGGGCCTAAACAAAGAGAGAGCTTCATTGCTAGGAGGAAGGAAGAGGGGGAGGCCAGAGAACCTCAGACACCCAGTTCAACACACATGGAGTAGGAGAAGGTAAATGAGGTCCTCTGTAGCCCAGGGAAGTTTAACAGTGGAGCAGATACCCACGTATAGGCCATGGAGGACTCCATGCTGTAGTGGAAAAGCTGAGCCTGAGGGCAGGTGTGACTGTATTGAAACCCCAGAGAGGCTCAACAGCAGAGGAGGGGGTAAACCCCCAGAGCCAGGAGGTGCACTGGACTGGAGACCCACCTACAGCCTGTGGATATCCCCATGCCTGAGCCAGGAGCTGTGCCCAAAGAGGTCCATGACTCCATGGGAAGCTTGCTTTGCAACACTTTGTTTCTGGACTTTTGCAACCCATGGGGGCGACTTTCATGCCAAGAATAGTAGCATAAGCAAGCTGACTGCAAACCCTATTCCCTGTGCTGCTGGGAGCAAAGTGATTTGAGCCCCCGAAGAAGGGAGGGGTGGGGGGAAGGTGTCTTAAGATGTGGTTGTTATGTCTCACTGTGCTACTTGGATGATTGATAAAAAAATAAATTGATTTTTCTTCCTCAAGTTGAGTCTGTTTTGCTGGTGACCATAACTGTTGAGTGAGCCATCTCTGTCCTCATTTTTAATCCATGACTTCTTTGCTGTGATTCCCTTTCCATCCCACTGGGTGGGGGGAATGAGTGCAGGACTACAGGCTCTTACTTGTGGGTGAAACTAACACACTATACGAGGAGACACAAGAATATCCAAACACTACTGCCTTTCCCACCTCCCACTTCCCCGCCCCCATCCCACATGGACATTAGCAGATAGAGGACTCAATAAAATCAGTTAAGCCTGCTTTATGAATGAAAAAAAAAGATTCCTGAATGGGAGATAGCATTCAAGATATAGGAGCTTCAAAGAAAGACCTTTGCTTTTTTTGAGAGGCAAAAAAGACCTTTCCTTTTTGAGAGGAAATGATCCCATCTAACACCAATATGAGAAGTCCTAATTGAAGCAACCCTGAAAAGCAACAGAATCATTTTAAAACAGAAGCTTTGAAGATCTCTCAGTGAATTTTCCAAGATTCCTGAAGAGCAAACATGAGTGATATGTCAGAGGTAGTCTGATCAAGTAATTGTTTAAACTCAGCATCCACTCCCAGACCTGCAAAAAGTGCAATTCTGTAACCTCTAGGATTACCCAAACCAGTTTTTCTACAAACATATACTCTAGTTTGACCATGCCCCTGCTTTCCCACTAATAACTTGTTTCTCTTATCTACCTGACTGCAACCATCAGTGAAAATTCAATTTCCATATAAGTTCAACATTTAGAGACTGCTATCCTTCTTTGTGATTTGGCAGAAATGGCCCAAGAGCTTTGACAGTTAGAGACGCACTTGAAGAAATTTGTTTCTCTAGGGAAGCAGCTGAGAGTTCAGGAGAGACATAAAGCTATTCAGCATTGTACAGAAGATAATTTAACAATTCATTATTGAAAAAGTGCTCTTGATAATAACCTATTCCTCATATTTTAATATTTATGGATTGTATCTGACATAATGGGAAAATGACACCTGAGGACCGGTGACTGACTCTGCCCTTTTCTAGATTATTTTTCTGCTGTTGAACCTATCGGATTCTGGGAAGTGCCAGGGTGAGGCAGACAATATATTTAAACCAAATCTGTGGCTACATTTGGTACCACTAAATACACCAGAAATCTATAGGAGCAGATACAACTTGTTGTTACTTTATAAATCATAACACCCACCAAGTAATTCTAAGTGGTTCCACCTTCCTGGCAAGTAATCAGGAAGGACAGATGCAAACTGCAGTGAGAATCTGTTCCTG
>NW_010329832.1:14707-53953 GCF_000700745.2 Antrostomus carolinensis
AGATCTAGTGTTTTCTGAATTTAAGGGAAAAAGGGAATCATGAACACTGGGAATTAAGGCATTATACAGTGGTTATACATCTGAAGGATCACTTAATCTTAACTCAGAGTTAAATATCTTAGTTGGCAGGGAAATGTATGAATAGATTGAAATTCTAAGTCTCTTCTTGATATAAGCTAAATTGACATGAAAAAAGTCTTTAAATATAAAGGGCTGGGAACATCAGGTAATAGGAATGGAAAGACTGGTATCAAACCTATAATAAAAAGATTAATATAATTTCCCCATTTCTTACTCTCTGTCACAAGAAAGGATAAATTTTGAGCCATTTTGTCTCCTCATTAGAATATTTGTCAAGAAATTGAGATATCAAAATTTTAAATGATTAATTTGTTGAAAAAGTCCTGAGCTATTCTACTTTGATCTCTTAAAGTAGATGATTTAACTGGCCAGCAATTCCATTCCTTCTTCTGTTTATAGCTCTACTAACCTACCAAGAATGTCTAGCATTTATCAAAATACAGCATTGCCAGGTCAGAGATTATAATTCTATGTTAATCTTGCAAATATTATATACTGTTAATAAGTAACATATTATAGTGAAATATGGTCTGCTATACTTACAAAAGCACTTTATTGGAATGAAATTGCAGAAATCTTTAGAAAATTTGAAGAAATAAACCTCTGAAAAATGTATCAGTGTTCAGAAGTATTCAGACCAATAATGAGTTTTTAAAAACAAACAGAAAGTTATGTCACTATGTGTATAATTGTCTTATACAGTGAAGTTAAGACATTTGCCAGATGAGAAAGGAAAGCAACATTCCAAGTCCTGCATATTGGCCTTTATCCTGCATATTATCTTAGAATGGATAAGTGAAAAATAGAGAAATAAATTTACTCAGCAATATTTGTAGAACATAAAATTGTGGGGTGAAACTGCACCAGTCCAAGTGAATATATAGAATTCTCTGCTTAAATACATGCTCAGATTGATTACTCTAGATTTATTAATAATTTAGAAAGTATCAGAATTAAGATTAGGTTAACTTGGCTCACTTCCCAAACCCCATCTGTTACAATATTCTGTTTCCCACTCTATTTACACATAACTAGTCTTAGAGATATCAATGCTCATTTCATTTCAGTATTTAATTTTCCATTTCCATAGTTTGTTGTAGGATATATAGCTTTGTACAATTTTGTGAAGTCCAGTTTAATAAATTGCTTTTTTTATTGATATTTCTGAACAATGAATCATTAAATGCTACAAAAAATATTCATTAAATAATATAATTAAGACAGAAAAAGCAAAAATAGTCCATTTTGGATGTCCAAACATATAGTATGTTTTTTATTACCAGAATCATAGTTGACTATTATCAAAGCAGATATTTCCTTGCTGAAGTTTCTATTGACTTCATTTGCAGCTGCATTGCTCATATTGCTGCCACAGAGATTTCATGAACTGAGGAACACAGCAATATCCTTCAGAAATCTTTGCATGAACTGCTATACACAAGAAAAGGAAGAATCTAGATCTCTGTATCAGCCTTTTTGTTAAAACACATCTAACCCTTCCTCAAAAAAACCAAACAAAATACCCCAGAAACAACACACCAAACAAAACCAAACAAAAAACCTCAGCATAGGACATCTTTTCCAGTAATCTTTAAATATGATCACTAAACATCACCTAGCTTGCCAGAGGATCCTGCGACAGTTATTTAGATTTCTTCACTAGAAACTTGATTTCAGTTAAGAGTGACCGTAGTCTAAATTACAGTGCTCAAGTCTCCGCACAAAAGAAATAACACATAAAATAATGCAACTTGAATTATATTTTCACATATGAAGTAAAAGAGAAAATAAGATACATCTATTTTGAGTTTTTTATTCTCTTCCTGAAAACACAGTGTTCTTTTTTAAAGAGCTTTATGGTTCTGAAAAATTATAAGCAAATCAGACTTGTGCAGGCCCTGCAAAAGGTTGTAGGAGTTTCAAGACATATACTGTTCAGAAAGTCTGCCTGGAAATCTGTCTGGATTGACACCAGACTCACTGTACCCCAAATCTAGGTTTGCCATATGCTTTCTTCTCCTCTGCTATGGCTATGCTGCTATAAGCAAGTGGGTTTTACTTTTTCCTGTAGATTATTAATAAGCCTGGCATACAATAAAGATATAAGGCCTGCTCAAGTAGTTGAAGGAACAAGTCCTTTTTTACCTTTGAAGACGCCCTCAGACACTTACCCAAAGCAATTTAATCCTGCAGTGCCACTTTGCATTCACTTTTATCTTCATTAAAATATATAAGCTTTGAATAAAGTTATCAATATTACTTGTGAACATACCACCAATGATTCAAGCAAATCTAGGTGATTATCCTGGTTTTGCTAGGATAGAGTTAATTTTCTTCTTAGTAGCTAGAATAACTCTGTTTTAGTTTCAGTGTAGGATTTGTTATGAGAATAATATTGATAAAGTACTAATGTTATTAGTTGCTGCTGGAGCTCAAGGCCACTGTGTTTGGCTGGTTCACAGATGCATTAGGACTGGGAGGGAGAAGAGTAATAAACAGCAAAACCTGAAATTGATATTTGAATATGCCAAAGAAATGTTCCATATCATATCATGTCATATTTGGTGTATTAACCAGGGTTGACCTGAAACACGGATATTCTCTTGGGGATCACTCAGGCTTACGCTTCTGGGGTTGCAGGTTTGGGACTGTCTCTGCTCCGGGATAGCTGGCTGACACAGGCTGGGCACTGGTCGGTGGGTGGTGAGCAATTGGACTGTGCATCGCTCAATTGTATATTCTGTTATTATTGTTATTATCATTATTATTTTATTTTGTAAATTGTTTTTATCTCAACCCGTGAGCCTTCTTGCTTTTACCCTTCCAATTCCCTCTCCTGCTTCCTGGGTGGGGGGTTGAGGAAGAGTGAGAGAGTGATCTGGTGTGGTTTTGGCTGCAAAGCAAAAGGAGTGAAACTTCCTCAGTGATGTTTAGTTGTGAGGCGTCCTGTTTCTGATTTGGTCAGAGGAAGAATAGCAGTAAAGCAGACATTAACTTCTGGTGCCTTATGAACAAGAGAATCTCTCTCCGACTGATACTTTGATTTTTTTTTTATTATATATATACATACACAGCTGCATGCTGCTAATCAGTTGCAAGCAACACTTGTTAGTAGATACTGCTCTAGATATTTTAGAGATGATTCCTCTCCTTATGTAGCTGCTTTAAATGAAATAAAAATTTTAAACAGGGTACCATCTTTGACAAGCATCTAAACTTCAGTTCAGCAGTGAAGAGAAACAAGATGACTGTGAGAGGGTGCTAGTACATAGGAGGTTATAAAGATGGTTCCTGTTGAAGTTCAGCCTGATGCATCTCCCAGGTTATGCTGCTAAGGCTGACCTCTGTTTACATGTTCAGGAGCAGGCATTCTGTGTAGCTGACAGAAAACCAAACCTTTTTACCAAACATTCACACTTGCTTTTGGTTCCAGCTGCTAGGTGTATATATTTTGAATGTGGGATTCAGAAGTTATAAACTAATGCTATCACGATCTGTGCTTCACTCTTAGAAACCCTGATTAGCTGAAAAGTGAACTGGATTCATTTAGCATGGATTGAATACACTACACAATTTTTTTTACTTAATTCCTCGCACAAACTCTTGAAAAACTGGATTTCTGCTCTGTTGTCTTAAAAGTCTCTGAACTTGATGCACATTATATGATTCTTGTTTCACAATGATTGTCATACATGAGCACCTCGCTGGGCAGGAGAACAAGCAAAGACCTCAGCAAAATAAGAAGTTTGCAAAAATACAATGCCTTCACTGTTTTTCGCTGCTATAGAAAAAAAACCCAGAGTAATTATGTGTTTTCAGAAACCAGTATTTTTCCAGCTGACTTCTCCTTAAGGATTTTCTTGTTTTAGTTAATTACTCATACAGTTAGGAATAATAAAGTTTGTTAATAAATTTATGTTTAAATGTTAAAGTAAGCGATACTTTTTTTTTTAATCTGTGCATTAGTTTTAACTTTAAAGCCTTATGTCACACTTTATTCCTTGCCTTCAGTACTGTTAGTAAGAGAAAGAAGACAAAGTAAGCAGTTTTTCACTTGCAAAAGGGTATGAAAATTTGGGAATGATATGTGAGAAAGGATCACATTTTCACAAATATTTATAAATCCTTATATTGGGGTTGATAGATTGGAAAGATCATATGCTGACTTAATATAGAATGACTAATTCTAATTTTTCCCCAACAATGAAATCCAGAGTTTGCCAAATAATAGTTAAACAAACTTTGTTTCTAGTCTACTTTGAACAGATAGAACTACATTTGTGTCCTTAGTAAGGGTCAAGTTGTTCTGCAGAAATCAAAGATGACAGAGTTCTTAATGAACAAGAAAACAGATCATCTAGCTGTTGAGGTTTCTCCTGCGCTATAATATCCAGGTGTGTAGTACCAGTGTTTCACTCTGAGTATTACTGACAGTAAAAATATTAAAAAAACCCCAAACAAATAAACCAACACAAAACCACAGACATGACAAAATTGTTAATTTATTTGAAGAGTGCACTTTTTGGGTGTGAAATGCTCTGTTGCCAGAAATTGCCCGGTTAAGGCTATCAAATGCATGAAATAATCAGACAAGGACTAGCCTAGATTTTTACTATACTGGATAAAGAGGGTGCTACATTCTGAACTAGATACACTAGTGAAACAATATTAGTTATCTTCCTTTCACTGTACCAAGTAGAAATCTGAATTTGTGACTCCATGCATAATAGTTTTCTATATACTGTAGGAAAAAAAAAAAAAAAAGATCCCTAGATATCACAAGGGAGATAATATTTTTCTAGAATTTTAAGGCCTCGTAGGGTGTTTAGTCAGGTAGGGTGGTTGGTGTTTAGTGAGAAAATTAAACTGAGTGTAAAGTCTACTTGGATACTAACTGTTAGTTCCTGTATCCTATAGTCCTGCTAAGAAGGCATGAGCTTTACCACCCCACAATACACGACAATTTGTGGAGAAGTGAGAGTGTGGAGCAGACAGTGAGGGGAAAAAGTGAGAGAGGCATTAAAATAACTGAACGATTAGGTATCATCTCCTATCCTTTACCCTATATATATATATTTGTCAAACTCCTTTATTACCACTTATGAGCAAGAAGAACTGAGAACCAAGTTTAATACAGGGAGAGTTCTTTGGAGTTTGCTGTTTCCCCACTGCACTCCTCCGTTGTGCACAGGAGTTCTGTCACATGCACCTTTTCTTCAAGTCTCCCAATTCCACAGCAGGTTGCAAAGAAACTACTGTACTTTATATGCAATCACATAAGCCATAGATTTGCTCTACATTTAGAATCCTCAAGCTTTGAATCTTTACATGTGAGAGAGTGAGTCTGACTTAAGAACACAGCTCTAGGAAGGAGACACTGCTCTTTTATTGTTATTAAATCTCTTTCATTATTTGAGATGTTTTTATTTCAATCCCAGTTTTTAATAATTTGAACGTTTTTCTCCATTCTGAGTTAATGAACAAGGCCACAAAGATACAGAATAAATTTATGCAGACCGTTAATTTGCCCCAAGTAAAACTGTATCACTTCTTTGCCTAACTCACACCAAAAAGACAACCACTGTGTCAGTAAGAACATTACTATAGAAAGTAGAACTAAATAATCTGATATATTGTACAAAAGAACTCAAGGACTTTGAACTGCAGGAAGTGAGTTCCAACCTTAAATTAGATATGGAACTCCATTGAGATATATGGGTTTAGTTTTCTTGTCTAAATTAAGCACGTGAAGATCTGAACCCAGAACTTGCATTGCAAATTGACCTCTGTTCACTAGGATAGATGTAAGAAAGCAATTTCTAAAAGTTGTCAGGGGATTTGCTGGATTCAGAATCTACCAACTAATATGGGCTTCATAGAAAATATAATTTGGAAAGTGTCTGTTATTCAAATTGTATTAAGGTATTATGCAGTTTAGCAAATGTTTATATGGGACATTTCAATATAAGGACATAAATTATGTAATTATATATTTATGTGAATACACAAAATGGTTACAATGAAGAGCTATCAGTAAAGGGCTAGTTGATCTGGCAAAAGCAAGACTTGAGCTAGTTGTTCAGTTCAACTGCTGTGTCCTGCAGAGTTCCAGTTCAATCAGACCAAGACAACCATTAATTCATTACATGGAAGTAAATTAAATAATAATTAGTAGATTAAGAACTTTGGGAATGGATTGAGCACTATCTAAGAACTGGCCAGTTTCTAAATTTTTAGTTTCATTTCACACTCTCTGCAGAAAAACCATCAGAACTTTTTTAAGTATGAATTTTTTGTTTGTTTTTCTTCCTTTTTTTTTTTACTTGTTTTCACAAAAACCTGCAGAATTATTTGGGTAAGGATTTGGTTTTGGTAATCTTTTCAATAATCTTAGTCAAATATTAATAACACAGGAAGTTCATGACACAATTCTACAAATATTTTGTGTCTGTTTACCAGAATAACCTTGCACAGTTTGTTACATGACTTTGAGAAAATGAACACTTTCACTCAAGTGTCAAGACATCTTCTAAAAATGATCAATAAGCAATATCTTCCACAGGCATATCTAGACTAGCCTGAAAGATTAACCAGACTCATTGACATATAGTGATCTCTATCAGATAATTTAACATATGAAGAGGCTGCCTGACAAAATAACTAAGTCTCAGGCTTTTCCTGGATAAATAAGTTAAAACCCATAGCATTCAAGATATCTTCCTTTATTCCTCCTTTCCCTTTTTTCTTTCTTTATAAAAAAAAACAAAAAAACAAAAAAAAAAAACCAACCCACCAAACCAAAAACCCAACCCAGTTGTTTCAGGACACAGTACATACACAATTGAATTTTCTAAAAAGCTGTAAAGCAAGACTTTAACCATACTGTTATAACAATGACCAGAAACAAATGAGATGGCTTTTTCTTGCAGTTATTAAGATTTTTTCTGAAGTGGCTCAATGACTCAATCTTCTCAGAGAAAGCTTGACAGTGCCCATTGTAAACTCTTCCAGATGAAAACTGTTTTGTTATGCCTGCCACAACAGAGCCTTGATCAACATTTCAGCTTTTGTATGACAGTATTTGTTGTCTGTACTATCTGATGTGCTAAGCTTTATTAGTTCTCTTAGAAGTTCTACAATATGCAAGCTAAGGATACTCATACAGTTTATTTCATAACTCTCTATTACCTGAGTTCACAAGCATCCAAGACAGTCAGAAACCAGACAGAAAACCAAAACAATTCCTCATTTATATCATTGAAAATCTACCTTCCATCAGCAATAAGCAGCTGGGGACAGTAACAAGTTCAATGCAATCTGCTGTCAGCTATCATTCATAAAATTGTACTTTGATGTCATTTTATGTTTGTGCTTCCTCCAACAAGAGATCCTTTGAAGTCTTTCTCAAGTCTGCTTTCACTCACGTATGCAATATATCCCATTGTTATTCAAGCAAAACCTTAACCAGCTGAGTATAATCAAGGCTAGTAGTCAAAAGAATGTGTTGGAGCTACAATACTGTCCCAGATGATGTTTCACATCACAAAGCATGACAACTACTTTCAAAGGAATGCTTTCATAGCGTTAGCTGAATTCAGATTTTTACTGTGGAACTATCAATTGAATAAAAAAAAGGTACATTTAATAAGACTTTTTTGGTTTTGATGGTTTTTTTGTTATTTTTGTTTGGTTTTGGGGGGGGGGGGGGGGGGGCTGGGGTTTAGTACTTTGAAGAAAGTTGATAATGTTATGATTTAGATTTGTAATTTGTATGATAGTCTCTGTTTTAAGCCAGAGACTTAAATTTTCTGTCTCCAAGCTACAAATACAGACCTACTTATAAAAGTCCCCAGGAAAGAAAAAAAAAAAACAGACCCTGAAGTAGGTCATCACATACAATTTGAAATATGCCAGAGAAACATGTCTAAAAGCAAAATGCAAGCATTTGTGCCTTCTTTTGTTTTGCTGTATTTGAAGAAGTTTTATGCAATGTAGACAAGCTCAGAAAATTACAGAATCCACATAGCTTTTTTTCTTCCTCAAAGAATGGGTTAAGAGTACAAATGAAAGTGCATACTGCTAGTAATTACTGTGCAGTATCTTCGAATATAGCAAAGCACTGAAATTCAGCTGGATTACAAAGAACCTCCTTTTGCCCTGGAATGTATCAATGATCCTCTGACTCACAGATGACAAGCAGAAGAAACAGCAAAGCTTTAGGTTGGACTAGTTGCCAGAGGAGTAGCAAACCATGTAAAAGTGACTAGAACCACTGTGTTCAAAGTAAAGATTCTGATTCAAAAACAGAGTAGCATATAATCATGTAGTGGGCTGTGCACAGGACAAGAAAAGGATAAATTATTTTAGCTCAAATGCATGAAATTACTAGCTAAAACACTTTTGAGTTTAGTATGAAGTTGATATATTGAAGAGAAAATACACTTTACCATCTATATACATCTTTTCTTTTTTTAGATGATATATTTAGCTCAATAACCTCTAAAAAAAATGAAAGCCTTTTAACTTCACTCAACTGAAACCAACACTAAACAATGATCCCTAATGAAGGAAAGAAAAGGTTTCTAAAGATAATGTACATTTCTGAACATTAAAACAGTTAAATCGCAGAAATATTATAAAGGTATTATAAAGTATTATAATTAATTGTATGCCAAGACCTACAGGTGCTACAACTGGAATCATAGAATTGCCTAGATTGGAAGAGACCTTTGAGACCACCGAGTCCAATCATTAACCTAACACTGACAAGACCCTGACTAAACCATGTCCCTGAGCACTATGTCTACACGACTCTTAAATACCGCCAGGAATGGGGACTCCACCAGTTCTCTTGGCAACCCTTTCAGTGCAGAAATTCTTCCTAATATCCAGTCTAAACTTCCCGTTGTGCAACTTGAGGCCATTTCCTCTTGTCCTATCACTTGTTAGTTGGTTGAACAGACTGACCCCCACCTCTCTGTCTCCACCCTGGAGCCAGGGGAGCTTTTCACTCTCACAAGGTGGTCCTTCCCTCATTACCAAAAACACACCACTCATGACCAGTTGCCAACACCATCATCACTGGTGATGAATGGATTTAACTCCATTCATCACCACTCTTTGGGCATGGCCATCCAGCCAGTTTTTTACCCAGCAAAATATAGGCACATTCAAGCTGTGAGCAGACAGTTTCCACAATGAAAACTATCTTCATAATCTCAATACCTTATGTAAATGATCAGTATTTCAAGACCGGCAAAGAACAAATAAAAAAGACCAAACAGGAATAAAACCTTTTAAATAAAAAGTATATTTCTTCTAAGAGAGGAGAAAGGTGGTATGTTGCTTAAGAATAGTCTTGTTTATACCTTATTATAGTACGAACTGTAATCTTCAACATGAAGTTCAGAGAGCAGTTGTATTCAACATTCACTGGACTACTTGTATTACATAGCTAAAGTACTTAAATAGCTTGAATTACCATGGATTATGAAAACCACAAGTAAGCATATCATACTAAGGAAGCCAGGAATACAAAAACAGATGTCTAAAGTAACAGTAACATCCCATTAGCAGACCGTGGGGCTTTTTGTGTTCCAGGAATTTTTGCATCTTCTAGTCCTTGATTAAGAAACCCTGCTAAAACTGCCACTGCAAATTCCAGGGAGCAAGACAAAAATAACTTTCCAAATCCCTTTTGGATCTGTACTAAAGAAAAACCATAGCACTGCATGTTCGGCCTCATAAGCACAGTGTAGCTTCTTGTGGGTTTCAATTTAAACAGTGAACATCCTAAAATATTAGTTCCATGAAGTGATAGAACTAGAAATGTTAAAAATAACCAAAAGAGAGAAAATAGTACAGAAACAACTAAACAGTGTTTTGAAAAATGAAAATTTTACAATATAGTGCCTAAAAAAAGTGATCCAAGTATAGTAGTTAAGAGGTTTCTAACGACTCAGATATTTTCATAATACCAAAATAAGACCATAATTCCTTATATATAATAAGCTATAAGAAATAAAAGTAATCATTACAAAGCATACTACAAGTAAAAGCAGAAGGAGAAGCTAACCATGTTTCTTTAACAGAAACACTTCACAGTGTATTAAAAGAAATTAAAAATTAGAGGAGAAATTAAAGATCCTGATATGACACTCATTATATTAAAATAGAATGCTATTAAACATTACAAGGTGAACACACTTCATTACAATATTCAGACAAACCAGCCAGTATTGGCAGTTTAAAAGGTCAAATTCCATAAATGCCAAAATGCTTCAGTAAGATTTTAAATGGCTAGAAGAACTATGTAATAATACGTAGGCTCAATAATATATCCGATTATAAAATTATATGAATCTATGACTAATCAGCTCTTAACACAATCCTTAAGAACTACCAAAAAAAAAAAAAAGTACAAATGCTTCTTTATGAAAGGATTATAAGCTTTTTAAAGTAGATACAAGTTTACTGCAGAAAGTGAGGGGTGTCACCCTCCTAAGTAATTTTGCCAACTACCTTACCTGTGATAACAATGGCTCTGCCTCCACCTTGATGTATCGACTAAAGTGAACCAGCTTTTAAGTAGAAAACAAAGAAATTGTTTTAGATTTTAATTTCACTGGAAGATTAACTGCTGCTGCTGCTTCAGTTTCAATTTCAGATTTGTATGAGACAGATTGCTGCTTCAAAGTGTAAACTCAGTAAGCTTAAGTTTTCACCATGTAAATATTTCAGCAAAAATCTGAAATCATGGAAAGTGTTTCCATTAGCTGAACCACTCAGCTAATATATATATATATAGATATATAGATATATATATATAGATATATCCTTTCCCATGCCAACAAGACAAAAATCTCACATCATTATTTGCGATATATTTGTCTTTAGATCTCCTCATATGGCTCCTGTAACCATGATAAGATATGTTTTTCAAGACTGTCACCTGCTCCATTGAAATTACTCTCTTTTGTCAGGGAAGCACTTTACAGGCTGCTGTGTTTTTCTTTTGCTCGTGCCATAAATACATGCTTGTTCTAATATAAAATTAGATTTAATTTTTTTGTGCACATACTGTACAGTAGAAAACTGTGGAAAAATACTTCTGAGAGGTGGAAACTTTCCAACAAAATAACCTGCTAAGTTATGTAAGGTTTTCTAACAAACAGTTAAATATACTTAAATACCACAGGGTCATTATGAGTTTGTTTTGTTTTTTTCTTTTTTAATTTTATTTTTCTTTTGTATGCTTGGCACACTCATACTAACAGGAAGAAAAAGGAAAAACCCGCAAAACCCCTGTTTTGACAGTAGAGTCTGGAAGATGGATTTTCTGCCCTGTCCCTTCCTTCAGAGGGTGGAGAAAATGTCTAAATTACCGTAAGATTTTTCAGGATCATGACAAATATAAAACCAAAACTACTTCTTGTTTGCAAAAATTATGTTTTCTTTCTTTTAAACAGTGAACAAAAAATAAATTATTTTTGCACATTTCACAATACTTCTAAACTGCAGATTATGGACAGAGCAGATTTCTGCTGCCTTGTCATGTCAGCATTCTTCACTCTATTTTTCTTTACATCTTAAGCTGTATCATCTCACAATATGACTTCTTTGAAATGAGAGACATACATGCCATAGATTTTCTTTTTCCCTGGTGAGTGACATTACAATCAAGGAAATGAAATTTCAGATCTATTCTTAGCATTGTCATGGTCCTGACTATACAAATACATTCATACCTTTTTGTTTTTAAGACTTAGAATCCACATATCAGAAGTCCACTGAACTCTGTTAAAAGTGGCACATAAGATTCCAAGCAAGACACAACATTTTTCTTAAATATGTGTGTGTATATATTTGTATGCATGTATGTTTGTCAGACAGCATAATAAAATGAACTACAGTTGATTTAAGAGTTGCGTGCCAACTTATTTACTTTGGCCTAATTTATGAGATCTAGTTCCATTCAAAGGACTTCGTTCAATTGAAGCACTGGCTGTTCATTCAGGTACAGAATCAAGGGAGATAACTATTTGCCCTTGAAGCAGATTCCTATTCATATTTCATGATTCTGTATTGGAAAGTATAGTAATAAAAATCCAATAATGGGAACAAGTGTCATAAAAGTCAAAGCTGAAGCAAACAACTAGTAGTGTAAGGATAGCAATACAGGGACATTCAGAAAAGAACATACACAAAAATAAATTGGTAACAAGCTATAATTGTTAGAGTGAATAGCTAAAATTGCTAATTAAAGCCATGAGACAAGTACAGAAAGGGTTTCAAAATAGTTTTTTGCATATATACCACGAAACATGTTGCATAGAGATATTACATTGTGAAATAGGTTACTTAGGTAGCAACTATCATTTGAACATTGGAAAAATGTATTAAAAATAACTAAATTTTCTTAATTAGGTACCTAAATTAGTGTGCCTTAATAAAAGAGTATTCAAACACTTCCAGGGAAACAGGTAATTCCTAGAAATGATTGTGCAAGATTAGTGAGAATGTACTTTCACACTTATTCCTCAGTTTACAGAGACCAAACTGATTCAAGTTTGTATAACTACCTGGTTGCCAGAAAGCCCAATATAAGTCATGGCATAAGTTTATATCAAACATCTGTACAGTGAGGAGGGTAAACATCTGGAAAAATGACTACGTGCATTATCTTTTCATCCAATTTCCTGAAACTAAAAGCCTGGCAATTACACTTAGTTTTCTCTGGAAAGAAAAATGAGTACTTTGTACTACTTTTTGCTACACAGATGTAGCAAGGAAAAATTAAAAAAAAAAAAAAAAAAAAAAAAAAAGAGGATGAAATGGTTGACAAAAAGCAGAAAAGTGATAGCCAGAAACCTTGCTACAGATAGGGAGCAATAAATGCAAGAAAAGTTCAATCTAGTATATAAATGTTTGGGTCAGTGTGCAGTATTTTATTACCATACTCCAATTCACTCTGGAGGCTACTCTGAACACTCTTGAATTGCAAGATTACTTTAATTGTAGAGAACTATGGGGGCATTGAAGTTCTAGGGAGTTTGCTGTTGGTTCAGAAAGAGTATGATAAATCAGCATTGGGAGAAGTAGAGGGTATAATTTGTATTACTCTTCACATTGTGTGTTTCCAAAGAATTTGTCTGTTTCAGGCTCCATTCATTTTCCAAGATACAACTTGATTCTTCCATATAAGCTCTATAGCTGTTGCACCACTTTACATTGGACTAAGTTAACAGGACATTAGTTGGCTGAAGATCAAGGAGACTGTAGTTTGAAGACCTATACATCTTTTTAAATGTCAGAACACACAGCCTCATCTGGAAGATGTAAACACCAACATGTATTTCATATAAAGAAATAGACTCCAAGGGCCCTTAAAGATCATTAGTTCCAACCCCCCTGCCATGAACAACAACACCTTCCACTGGACCAGGCCACTCAGTCTCATCCAACCTGTCCTTGAACACTTCCAGGGAGGGGGCATCCACAGTTTCTCTGAGCAACCTGTTCCAGTGTCTCACCACCCTCACAGGAAAGAATTTCTTCCTAATATCTAATTCAAATCTATCCTTTTCCAGTTTATAGCCATTACCCCTTGCTCTAGCACTTCCTGCCCTTGTAAGATGTCCCTCCCTGGCCTTCCTATAGGCCCCTTCGGGTACTGGAAGGCTGCTATGAGGTCTCCCCAAAGCTTTCTATTCTCCAGACTTAACAGCCCCAACTCTCTCAGCCTGTCCTCATAGGAGAGGTGCTCCAGCCTTCTGATCATCCTCATGGCCCTATTCTGGACTCGCTCCAGTAGGTCCATGTCATTTTTATGCTGGTGGCTCCAGAACTGGATGCAATACTCCAGATGGGGTTCACCTCCCTCAACCTGCTGGCCACGCTTCTCTTGATGCGGCCCAGGATACAGTTGGTCTTCTGGGCTGTGAGCGCACATTTATGGCTCATATTGAGCTTCTTGTCCACCAGCACCACCAAGTCCTTCTCTTCATGGCTGCCCTTGACCCATTCTCTGCCCAGCCTGTATTTGCGCTTGGTTTTGCCCTGACCCAGGTGCAGGTCCTTGAACTTAGCTTGTTGAACTTGATGTGGTTTGCACAGGCCCACCTCTCAAGCCTGTCAAGGTCCCTCTGGATGGCATCTCTTTCTTCCAGCATGCTGACCAAACTACACAGCTTGATGTAGTCAGCAGACTTGCTGAGAGTGCACTCAATCCCACTGTCCACATCAAAGATGTTTAACAGTGCCTGTGTGACAAACTGTTTTGTCCCAGCTCTGTACAACTTAAACTGTTATGTGTGGATACATACTTTGAAGCAGATCTACTTGTAAGAGACCCTGCTCTGAAATGAAAGAAAGCACAGCCACCAAGAATAAGAATCCCTGTTGTCTATTTTCTATCTTGAAGACACACAGCTATGTTTTAAGTCCCTGTTTACATTAAAAGAAAAATGTGTTACTGAACCAAAGCTTATACAAAAGTATCTACTAATTTTACAGTACATTTTAACAGCAAAAGTAGAAGTGCACATATTCAATACAAGAAACAGAATAAAGACTAGTTATTGCTAGAGATTTTCTACATAATTAAAAAGCATCTGTGGAAAGGACATATTACCTCTCTTGCCACTTTTTTTTTAAGGACAACCAACATAATTCATAACACAAAAATAGTGACCAGCAAGCACACTATAAATCCCTTCCACTGCTAATTAAGTTTCATTTTAGGTTACTGGAGAAGAGAGTCAAAAACATCACTTGAATGTAAATGAACTTTACCCTTTTGCTTAAAAACCTGTGCTTAAAGTAGCTTTTCATAGACTCATTTTAATGAGCAGTTATATTGGGATTATTTATAGTGTTATAAGACATTTCCTGTAAAGTTTGCACTCAATTAAAATTACACAATAGAAAACTGTCTTTCAAAATAAATATTTTCTGTGTGCATGTCTTCATTTATGAAGTCTCAGCTCAAATGTGTCACAGTAATTCTTTTTTGGAAACATTAGAATTAACTATGTTACAGCTTAGGAAGTTACATGTTTAAAAAAATATCTCCAAATACAGTGAGTTACAAGCACTTGTCATTGAAAGATACTCAATTTTCTTAGCACTGAGGTTTTTCCAGTTCAGAGAACACCATCTATTTCCTTTCAAGGACATAAGATCTATCTTTTGTATCTTCTCAGATGTAAAATTACAAACCATTCTGACTGCTAACTAACTTGCCATACATGTCTGATTTTCCTTTAAAGTGCAGAGGAAGCTACCTAGAACAGTAGGATTTCAGACATTATTGGGACCCAGTTGAACCAAATAGACTAAAGAGGTCTTGAAATATAAAAACTGCATTATATAGAAATTTGTCATAAGAAAAAAAAGAATGAGCAAAGGATTGTTAAACTCAGTTTAAGAAATATTGCTTGTGGTCTGTGCCTCCCCTCCATTTATTCTATTAGAGAAAGAATAATTTACAATACCTCACCCCAAAACCCATGCTATGAAAGATTAAAAAGAAGAGTACAGTAGTGATAGCTTTCAAGTTATATATTAGGAGACAATATCACAAGAATGGTGAAAGACTTCAGAAGTTTTCAGCCTCTTTTACCATACCATTTAACATTGTTTTACCCAGAAATTAATAGATAATAGCCCATGGATTCAATTTTCTCTAATATGTTACTTTTCGCCTAAGGAGGCAGCTACTTCATTCTTAGTAAAGTACTTCTTTAAGAAAAACTGGCATAAATATCTTAAACAACTGAATACCAAGCTTACATTAATATCCTACTATAGTCCTAAGTGGCACTGATGGTTGCTCAGACTGTTCCACCAGGGCTTTTTTGAAGATTCCTTTCATCACCCACACAGCATTTTGCATTGGCTACAGCACTCTCGTTTTCAATCCTTAAACTGAATTTGGTTTAAAGCACAACCTTAGGCACATCCTGGATGATACCCTACTTATTGTAACATGAAAGAGTATACCAAGTTCTAATGAAGACTACAGGACAAATAAGCCATTGACCCATAATTCAGAATTTATGTTCCTCCCCTTGAAAATGATAACAGCTGCTGAGAGCATTCAACTGCAAAATTACAAACACAAACCGTTTAATATTCAGCCTAGGATTTCACGGATGAAGTTTTATCAAGAGAAAGCAGTTATAGAAGCAGCAAACTTCCAAGTCTTATATACACCTGAACCTAAATTCAGAAGTATAATAGTTCACGTCTTCTTAACATGCTCTGTGCTTTGCACTTCTATAGTTAAAAAAAAAAAATATATATATATATATGTCCTGAAAGTTGGTGCAGACCGTTATATATCTAGAGACAAGCATGTCATGCAGTCTTCCGCTATCACAATTTGAGCACAAGAAAGCAGATAACTCATGAGAAGCAAAGTGTCCTTTGCTCTCCTTTCCAAGAACTGAAAGTGTTATTAACCTGCAATTTCCAGCACTGAGTTTTCACACACAAAACACCTGCAACAGTTAAACATGAATGAACTCAATGATCAAGAGCTATAACATTGATAATTTTATATTTTTACTTGAGGTAAGCACAGATGCAAGTACCAGTTTCTTTAATTGGCTTTAACTGGTTAGGATAACTATGATTCCTTGGAAAACAGGCAAGGCTGTTTTTATGGTTAGAAGAGATAATTCAAACTCTCACTATACTGTGAGTACACACAACTATTTTTGTAAAGCATTTTAGTTTTGGTTACAGAATAAGAAAATGGTTCATTTTAAGAAGTGAATGAAGGCTAGAGAAGGCAATAATCCACTAAACAGGATCTTGTAAGCAAGAGACTGTGCAGAGATTTTAGATTGCTAGATGAGAGAGACTTCTTAAAATCTTAACTAGTCATTCCACATAACTGCAGTTAACTCATCTTGTGTTGAAATAACTGCTGAGACAATTCTGAAGATGCATTTTTATAATCTAAAAATGAATGTTATGATCCAGATGTTAATTTCAGAATAATGCACTCAATTAGAATAAATAGTTGGATTTAAAAAATCTGACAAGCAAACTTAATTGGTTGAAAAAAAGTGGGGGAAATTCTATGTTATTAATTAAGATCTATTACCTCAGCACTGGTATTCTAGACAGATATTGTCATAGGTTAGTTTTACAGAAACAGTATTACTGTTGTACCCCCCACATCCTTTTACCTGCAATTTCTATTAGGGAAAGGGATAAACAAGAATTTTAAGAGGTGTTCAGATATTTCAAAGAAAATGTAAACTATTTTTTCCTTGAATATTGATTACCTTGTTCTTAAACTAAAAAAAAAAAAAAAAAAAAAAAGTTGCTTTAACTGCTAATTTAAGCCATAAAAAAGTTGCAGGTTCATGATAATTATCACCTCAGAGCCAGTTTTCAAAAATGAATCTACTATGCCTTATTCTTCTGGGCTCATTGATTGCTTAGGCAAGAAAGTCTAAAACAAGAGAGAATACCAACTGCCTGCAGCTTTTGTTTTAAATTACATCCTATTCTGTAGATTCAGCTAAGAGACTAACTTAAATTATAGCAGGATCAGTGAACCATTAAATCAGTAGCACAATGCCACCTTTCACCAAATATTTGAATAAGACAAGTAAAAAGGCAGTTGTATGTAGAAAGTAAAGTAGCAGTAAGTTTCTTATTTTTGTATTTTATATTAATAAATGGAAAATATTATTAAAAATATTTAATTAAAATATATGGGTGTTGGGGTCCATTGTTACACAATACACAGAAGAAAGCAGAAATCTGATGATTGAAGGATAGGGAAGTCATTCACATACCACATTTTGGACAAAGTATTTCTATTTCAGCATGCTGAATACAACCAACAAATTCTGTCAAAGATTTCTCATTTGAATATTTTAAATTATAGTCCAATCCTTAAGAGTATTTATCTTTTTTTAGTTCTTCAAGAGATGTTTGAAACTTCAAGTTTTTTGTCTTAAGCTTGTTCTCTGGTGACTGTTTTTAGGTAACTTACCGAGAAAAAGTTAGCAAATTTACTGCACACAATGTGCGGTAGACCTATGAAACTCCTCGCAGAGGATGGAGTGAATAGAAGAAGTTTACAAGTGTTCAAAGATAAACTAGACAAATGTTTGTAATCTGAGTCAGAGAGTGACTGAACAGACAAAGGTTTTCCAGGCACAGAAAAACTCCCCAAAATAGCTGGAGTGTCTAGGAAAGTGAGAAGGAAAGGTGTGTTGCATACGTTAATCCTGTCCCTAGTCCCCTTGCTGTCCATTTATGCATTCACTTCCATAACAGGACCACAAGCAAGGTATACAGATCTTCGATTTGAGTCAGCAAACCCACACATCTACAGAGTTAATACAATTAATTATCGTATTTGTCTTAATTCCTTATATTGCAGTAAGAGAAATTTCAATGTATTTTCCATGAACAGTGTGTCCAGACCACATAGCTGGTGGAAAACATCCCTAGATGTTCCACCACAACACTAGAATTCTATAAGCAAGTGTCAGCACAGAATTACATTCTGGACTTCAACACTGAAAAACACGTCATTTAGTAATTGGGTATTTCTGACTGGTTGAATCTACTTTCAAGAAGTGTTGTAGTGGCTAAACTGACTGATATGTTTGAGAATATTTATTTCCTAATCCTTGACTGCAAAATGCCAAAGGAAGTAGTTCAAGCTACTGTCAAGATTTAATATTTTCTTTATAAACACTTAATTGTATGATGTATCATGGTGAGACAAATAATCACATTCTTAATAATCTTGGTTCTAAATGACAGAAGACAGTAAGAAACATGTATGTTACTTCTGTTATGAGAAAGAGAAATAAGTAAATAAAAACTGCAAAACATTTCCTGTGGTAAAAGCAATAAGTCCAGGTAGCTTTCTGCTATTAAAGCTGAAGTACTTGTGTAGCCCTAAAAGTTGTTTTGCCATTCCTGATAAAAAGACAGAAGACTGACAGAGAGCTGGCAGCACTGGATCTCATGATGTATCTGGCCCTTACTTACCAGGAGCTGGTGCAATTGTCTGGTGGCCACATGCCACCATGCCCTCCCTGCATTAACTTTGTTCTGGGACTGGCCAGGGTGCAGGGGGCTGCCACCTCTACATAGTCTAGACAGGACAAACAGCCCCTCTGGGTAATGGGGCTGTGGTACCCCTACAATGAGATCCAGAACACTGTATTACTTGATATCTCTAGCAACTAAGCTGTATTTCTTCAATATTAGTTGCCAAACAAAGCTAATTCTGCAGAACCTTTTTCAAAGGAATAGATACATGAGGATCTGCATCTGTCACACTGATGGTCTTTATTTCAGACAGATTGGTTTTTTTGAAGAATAAAATAATGTTTCAAAGAAAACAAAGTGTTTTCATAGAAATAAGCTTCTTGGATACTAGAAGGTTCTTTCTCATATTTATTTTCTTTGAAGACATTGACAAAGTATCTTCAGGAAAAGGACTCAGTCCTAAAATGATGAAAGGTCAAATTCTTACCAGGACTATATAAAAACCATATGTCATCATACACTATGTATTTAGGTGCTGAAAATTAATAAAATTTTAAAAACAAGTCATCCTAAACTTTTTCATGCACAGGAATAAGGTTGAAACAGAGAACAAAAAGAAGAGAATTTTGGTTCAGGATTGAAGGTCGCTTGCCAGATGTTATACCTATCAAAGTACACTGTAACTAGATCTTGCAACTGCCAGACTGACCAACTGACATCCTAATAGCCTTCTAAACTGTACAACAGAAAAAACCTTGTAAACTAAGTTATGCCAGAACACAGCAATATTGACACTTCATGGTTTATTAGTCACATTTTCAAACAGTGCTGTTGGCATCAGTGGCATAGGAGAGTCAGGCATTAACATCCAAATACCTTTCAGAGATTTATTCCATGAACATGGTGACACAGTTGTCTTCAGCTTCACTTTGAAAATTTGCATGACTTGCATGACACCTCAAAGGAATAATACCAGATTCAGATTCAGGCAACATCTCATTGCCTGAGCAATACCTATCATAGCTAAAGTTATGGAAGACTTCCACTTGCTAAGAAAGCATTAGACTTTTGAAGACTCCAAAACTGAAGCAAAAAGAATCTGCATGGGAAGTTTTCTCCATACATCCTCTGCTCAGGAAAAGACAAGCTAAGAAACAAGATATTTACTTATTCTACCTGTTACTCTTATGTGAAGAAGTAAAATTGTTTGGGCCTGCTGCTTTCATATCTATGTATTTCCTGGTCCGTTTACCAAGCTGCTTTTTATCCTGTAATAGACTTTTTTTTCCCTGCAGTGTTCCTCTAGGGTTTTATCCTTCCAGTTACACCTTCCTTCTTGAATTAATATGTAGCATACTATATTTTCAAGAACTGGGTCTGATTACCTCTTCATCTGGATCAGATAATTTTTTAGTACTATGTGAAAGTGATTAACCTCATTCAAATTTCTTTCCACAGACTTTTTGAAGTAGTATAGAAATATGTTATAGGTATCACTGAAGACAAAAACTGCCTAGCTGGACAGATTTCTAAGCTTAATTAGAAGGCCTCAGTTTATGTGGTGTCTCTGATTACATGAGGTTTTAAGTTTGAGTTCAGCAGTGCTTTATACACTGCAAAACTATTCTCTTCTAAGTTGTACATATTTAGTGCACACAAGTTTTTCAAGGTATCAGAATGAACTTGCTTACTGTCTTTGGGAAATTAAACTTCAGGTTTTAAGAGAGCTATACTTGTGCAGACTTGTTTAGTGATAACCACACATGCAGCTTTACCTATGCCAGTTATTTCCACAGCAGTAACCAAAAATTTTTCTATTCAAAGAAAAAGATTCAAAGCAATTTGTTTAAGCTTGTCCTTCCCATTCATATCCCTTCTCCACTTTTCATATCACCAGCCAATTCATGTGGGAAGGCTCTCAAAAAAACGTCATAAGAGATCTTCCAGTAATGAAAGTCAACAAAACAGTCATTCCTCTTTCAATGTGTGCAAGTGGAGCTGATCTTCAAACCCCACCACCTCAACAGTATGAGTTTTTATACTAATTGTAGAAAAGAATTGAATTGGGCACTTTCTTCTACTGAATTCTGCAGTATAGACATTTTCAGTAATCCTTACCTGCCAAGCAGAGAAGCATCTAAAAGTCTGCATGTAAAAACTTTAAACTAGAAAAATGGTAAATATTGCCTATTTCCCAATACTCTAGGTCCATTTTGCCAACATTCTGAAAACTTGTGCAGATCATGCTATTCAAAAATTAAGGCTACAGGTGAGATACTTAGCAAATACATAACACAGCTAGTTTCTTGAGGCTATTTTCTACCAGATGGTTATTAAGCTTACCGTCAGCACCCCTCTTTTCTCAATACATGTTCAAAAGGATTGTCTGCCAAAACCACAATTCTTTTGAAGGCTGAGCAGTTTCTTGGCAGAATTATGCTGCCAGTACATTCACTGTTGTTGAACTGGTATGGTAATTTAAGTATCAGTACCACTAGTTTCATCCATTTTGAGAGTAAACCTCACCTGCACAAGGATTTCCCCTCCCTCCCCCCCACCAGTTACTGTAGATTCCTCCCCACCCCCCCAATAAGAGAATATTCAGTTCACTACTATTTGCAATTACAGAAAAGACCTTGTAAGAAAAAGAAAGTGATTAAATCCAGAGATAAGCTTTTTTTTTTTTTTTTTTTTCTAGTGTAGGGTTCAAGTCCAGAAGAAGAACAGAAGAGTAGGAAATTACTTTTTTTTTTCCCCTTTTTTTTCTTTTTTTTTTTTATTTGTGGGATGCAACTAGTAATAAAACTCACTGATTTTAAGATTAAACTAGCAATATGAATCCACCCCAAGGAAACAATATCATGTTATGTACTCTTCATAAGGTATGTCTTTCCCATTATACTCCATTTTAGAAACCTATTTATGAGTGCTATATACTACTTCACATCATAAGTGATTCTATATTGGAACAACTACCAGTAAGAAGCTAGCAGTGTTGAAAGAAGTTTTTCTTGTGGCTTAACTTCAGAATTTTGTTTCCCTGAATAATATTTTTGGATGACTTGTTCTATGCAGCTAAGGTATCATGCAGCTACGTGTACAAACTGGTGTAATCACATTGGTATATACATATAGAGAGGTACACATTACACAGGGCTGTGGTCGCTTAGAATTTAAACATACATAATTTCAACATGTCAATAGCATATTTACTTGGTGGAGCAACAAGAAGACACAAAAATTATGTTTGTTTTGTTTTTGTTTTTTTAACAGTTGGGTGCAGAGAAGGTTGAAATAGATGTACTGAGATTTATACTTATGTCAAAATACACTAGTTACCTTCAGAACTGCAGGTCTTAGTACACCAAATTTAAGTAATGCATGTAGTAAGAAATTAAACAATTTTCATTGTCACTTAAACACTCCTACAGCCTCCACAAAGGTTGAATTCAACAATGGAAAAAAATGATATAGTCAAAGCATTCTATATGTCATGATCACTAAAAGCAACAAAATACATTCTACATTCAAAATACCAAGTTATAATAATAGTAATAATTAATTGTTTAAAGTAATATCAGAAAATCTGAATCCAGTGAATTCCATGCCTGATTAATCAAATATTCTTATTCTTAGTCACATTCCAGCTTGATGTGAGTAAAGCTAATTTATTTCTGTCCCATGCATCAGCTTCAACAGGACATTAATACATTAAATTATAACCCCATTCATCCTTCTACAAGCCTATTAATCAAGTTTCCTCCCTTGTGTTCACTATCAATGAAACAAAGACTAATTTACAAGTCATTCTAAATCTTGTACCATGTCCTACCAAATAACATGCTACACTTTGCTAAGATATTTCTGTTTTCCTACTATACATTTCTTAGTAACTGGCAGTTTTATTGAACAGTTTTTCATGTTAGAAAATAGTTTTCTGAAGAAAACAAACCAAGCATATTAGGGATTCCTTTCTCAAGTCTGTCACATTTCTTGTATTTGTCTGATATTAACCTGCTACTTGTGTGTGCTTTGTGTGCATCTGCACATGGGATTTCTTCATCACCATCATCTTCTACTGTAAAAGTATCAACTTAAGTAAAAGCTAATAGTGATAACATTTCCTCTCTGAAATACTTTGTCTATCATGCAGCTGCACTGAAGCTTAATAGTTAGCAAACTAATTAGCTTAAACTTAACAGTTACAATATGATCATTAACTTACAAAGTTGTTAATAAAAATAAGAGATGCATACACAGGCATAAAATCTTGACTTTGAACCTATCAACACATCCCTATTGCTTTAGAATAAATATTTAGATGTTAAGAGAAAGAAAAATTACTATTTTTCAGACCCAGATGCTACAAAAACTAATTACAAAATAGTTTAATTGTTTAATATTAAAGTTAGAGAAGTAAAAAACACCGAAGAACTGAAAATACATATGGACTAATATTAAACAAAAAAAAGTTGCAGCCATAGCAGGTGTTTTCTGAACACATTAAAACCCCTATTCTGTTAAAGTGAATCCAGTTACCTGGATCTTCAGACTTACAGGTAAGATTTGAAAAGTTCAAAAAACAAACTCTTGAGACAGAGGAAAGAGTTTTTTGCATAGCAATAATTTTACCCGAGTCCATAACTTTCATGACTTTGATCCCAATATTACAGTCCATCCTCAACATCCACTGAATGTGGATCTTACTTTCACTAATGGTAATCAGGTACCCTTCAAGTTGCACCACAGTGTGCTTGTGACTGCTTCACACCTTCTGTGGAGCTTTTAGCATCTTGTTAGAATGGAAGAGAGCTTAGTTAGGAAAAAAATATTCCTACCAATACATGTTACAAATTAGATCATTCATATATGAACAATTGCCTAATCAGTTCTCTGTATCTAATTAAAGATCAGGTTAAAGAGTGTAGTACACCATTCCTTTGCATTTTAACTCTTTCCTTTTGTTATCCTAGGTTTAATGCAGCCAAGTCTATGATTATAGCATCTGATACTGCTAGAAAAACTATTTGATTCATAATAAAGATTTAAAATTCAGCTGCTTCTCCATCTAATGAGAGATTTCACTTTTCACAGAGACAGTTATGATTTACCTGCAATCCAAGGTAAAAGAGAAAGTTGGAAAAGCAGGCAGTGGTCACAGCAGCAATAGTAACTACGTCACAGAAATCTTCCTACTACACATTACTTCACACTTTCTGTTTTTCACAAAGATATCAGTGTTGTCCTCACCATTATCTTTCCTGAACTATTGTCATCCTGTTACATTCCTCCCCTCCAAACCTCCACTGTGTTAAAAACAGAGAAGCAATCATCATGGTTTTGCCCTGCTGTGGAAGTTCTTAAAGGTTATAAACATAAATTGGGATTTGACAGGAACTTAACACCAAATTGAGTAAAGGTAAGTCCTTGAGAAAGCTCTCTATTCATTGCAACACCTGTTACAGACAAGTTCTTCACAAGAAGTTACCTAAAGTTTTAGAACGTGTCAAAGAGTAAATTGAAGATTTTTTTTTTTGTTTTTGAAGTTTTGATTATCTACCCTATGAGGAGACAGAGTTTAGAAGTTAAATGTATGAGAGGGGCTGTTCTCCTGATTATTTTTTTCTTCTCCATAATATCTCACAATGTTTATCTACCTCATAAGACCTGCTTCCCCAAGCCTTTTCAAGATGCAAGAGATGTATTGCACAAAACTGCCATAATTCTGTAAGAATTATTGTTTCCCAAAAGCCTCTTCTGCTTCCTCTCAACAGCCAAAGCCATCTCATGGTAGGTTTTCCCGAGATTGTTGCAACTGGACAGAAAGATAACATTAACCTATTTTTTTGCTTCTCCTCCCTGCCTTTCCCCTAAACCAGAAACCTTTCTCATCATGAAAGGGATCCATCAGGAGCACACAAAGAAAAAAAAATTGTAAACCAAATAAATATCAACCAGAAAATGATTCCATAAAGCCTCTGTTTTATCTTCCCTATGGGATGCAAAATATTTTGTATTCAGACAATCCAAAGCACTTCAACTATTTACATATATAGTCACATACTCAGTGAGTTAAAGACTGACTGAAAACAGACTTTCCCACCCTTATTTATCACAACTAAAATAAATTTGAAGTAAAAGTGTATTAGGACCAGAGGACAATGGAACAGATGCATTTATCCCAGACAGAAACACACCAGAAGGAGCACCTTAAAAAGGTGATCTGAAAGTCTCAAAAGACCCTATAAGACATCAGACAGAACACCAATTCATACTTAGAGAGTAAATTGTCTTCATTTTTTCACTAGCTCATCACACATATTTTGCAGATGTTACATTAAAACAAACATCTGATCCCCCACTTCTCCATTCAGGTGACTACACTCTCTGTTAACCTGGCCAGTTCCCTAAAGACTACTTTATTTAAAGGGAGGTGAAAATACTTGAAAACACAAAGTGATTTCATTTAATAACCATACATGCCATACTCTCACAGCAAAACATCATCTCCTAAACAGAAGAGCAAAGGGGCAAAAAAACCTTTTTAGATAAATTTGAAATACCCTTACAATGTCTGAGTTCTACTCTATTTTAGCTGTTACAACAAGTTTCCCAACATCAAAACACAGCTCACCAAAACAGCACTCAGCTTTCATCAGTCCTGCTTCTCAGTACCATCTGTCAGAAGATGAACCCACAGTTTCTCTTCTTTGAGCTCATCACATACCTTCGAAAGCCTGAAATAACCATGGGCTTCAAAGTTTTCCAGATACTTCCCCAACCTCTTGCACCTAACCATGTGCAGCTGCTTCCCCAGCTGAAGGCTGATTGCCCTCACTGCCAGCTAGGGACTATATTCTGTGTGCTACACCAAATTTTCCTATCAAGATCAGCTCAATCCTAATGAATTTGACTGCAATTATCATTAATTAGAGTTAGTTCAAAATTTATTTTAAGCAATGCATCCATTTTTACTTGGGCATTTTTGGCTTTTCCTTTATTTAAAATTCTAATGATGCTGTTCAGAATGTTTTCTAGTATTGATGAATTGTAATTGTTAAGCCTTGAAATGTGCCCTTTACATAGCTATAAATTGAGTTTACTCCACAACAAGTTCACCAGGCAGTAGTCAGCATTTAAAAAAAAAAAAAAAAAAAAAAAAATCACTCATATCCTGTATCCTGCTTCATATTTGCTGTTTCCACTCCTGCACATTTGTTTTTTTATTTTTGGCTTAAATCCAGACAGGTGACAGGTATGCTTACCAGAGATATTTACAGTAACTCTGGCAGCAGACTCTTCCCAATGAGGCTGACAAGAAAAATAAAAATATTTCAGGAACGGTGGAGGCATTAAAACTCAGGACTCGGTTTCATGAGCTCCAAGAGCAAGCCTTCAAAAGCTTGAAAGACCTCTAACAGGAGGACAACTAATAACAAAAACAGTAGGAGACCCAACTATTACCCTCTGTTCTGGCCCAAAGGCTCTGAAGAGATTCACATTCTGTTGTTCCAGAACAGGAAAAAAAGAAGTGGTGAGGAAAAGGAAGAGCAAACTGGGAACTGCTTTCTTTGATGCTCCTCATCTCAGAGAAATAGTGAAGACATGAAAAGTGAAATCCAATTATATGTGGCTAGCATGTGATGATCACAGCACAATAAACTGAGCAGATGAAACAAGAACAAACACTCTGATGTGAAAAATAAAAATGACATGAATCAAATACAGCTTGTTTCTTTTTGTTGCATATAGATACTGTTCCACAACTATTTATGGATGTATATATCTATATATATGAATGTATATAACACCTGCAATGCACACTAGTACATGTAGAGAGGAGAGATATACAGCTGCTTTAAACAGTCATTCTGGCATGTTTGCCTCTGGGTACATTAAATATATATAGTTTATGTCATTAAATTTTTCTTCTTTACCGAATGTTCCCATTCAGAGAATGCAGCATAACATATTGCTAGAAAAAGGTCTCTAAATAGATCAAAGTAAAACTGGCCCTTGGATTAATATGTTATTCAAAATTTGGCCGTTATTCAATTACTAACAAAAAGAAAAGTCACCCTGATTTTTGGAAATATGTGTATGACTAAAGAATTTTGCTGAAGAGCTTGGACCAATGGTAATCAGTTGGTGGATTATTTATTCTCCGAACTCTTTTAATCAAATTTAGTCTATTTTTTTTATTATATAATTTTTCTTGTAAATCACATAACACTGCTTCTGTTCCCTGAGGAGAAATGTTTTAAATGTGAGATTAAGGGCTAAAAAATGCATAATAGAAAAAATACACACCAAAGATTTCTTATCTCTCTTTTCTACTTATAAGTACATTTTCTCATCATGCAAATTCGCTTTACAGCATATGAGATTTGAATCTACTGTTTATTTGCAGTAACCATTCAGCACTTCCTGCTATTCTATTTTTTTGTAAACATAAAATCACAAATATGTGTGGTGCTTGCTATTTTAAAATCTCCCTGTCCATTTTCCCAGAAAGTCTTCAGATTTGAGCTTTAAGGCTTTTTATTTCTCACCTATATTTTTATTTTCTGCAAACAGTTGAAATTATATGGAATGGGATACCTTCTTCTACTTGCAGCACAACTTTGAAAATCTTGAGTGGCATGAGCTATCGTTAAGCTACAGAACCAACTTTTTTCACAGTGATAAGGGACAGGTTATAAAAGTATTCAAACAGCTAAGCTTGAAAATAGGATGCCTTGTGAGATTTGTCAAATGCATCTAGGCTTATAACTTTTTGGAAGTTACTTAGAAAACTCCATTTTTGCCTGTTCGTGTTTTCATGCATGACCTAGAGGACATCATTACATGTCTCATGCCTCCCCTCTCTAAAGTGGATACAATACTATAATAGCCCCATCTCAATTCGCAATGTCAAGACAAAATCATTAATTGTGAAGTTGTCAGGGGTCACTTTATTGGGGGTGACTTCATGGGGTGTATCTGCTGTTGTGGAATGAGAAAGTACGAGCACCATGCACAGAACAATAATTTTACCATTGAATTGCATAGAATACTAATGGGAAAACTAGAAAATTGAAGAGATGTGTTCATAGTTCATCCTTGTGTCCTTGTCATGTATAAACAGTATATTTCTACACATTCTTTCCTGATGATGTTGCAGGAAGTCAAATGTATTTTAGGTTTACATGTTTCAAATATTAACTTTGTTCCATATAAGAAGAGCTAGTTCCACGTAAAGAACAAACTTCACCTCATTTGTGCTTCAAGTTAACTGTAGAAATAGCCCAGTTGATCTAGCCTGATGACAAGCTTATATTTTTTCACTTAAACCACAAAAGCTCTTGCTTTCTGTTATAAAATGCTAGAAAATTTTAGTCATGAACACAGTGTTTCTAGGGGAGCAATGTACAACAGTTTAATCAATTTTCATGTTATTGAGGTATGAATCAGAAAAAAACCTATAATAAAACCCAGTAGTTCTCACTTCTGCAGAAATAAGTGTTTCTGTGATCATAGGTGTAGACTAATCTATAAGTACAGTGAAGATCTTCAGTTAATCAACATTTTAATCTATGTGGGTGACAGAGAAGTGGCACTGCAATGCTGTATTTGAAATCAAGGTGACATGAAGAGCTTTTCTACCTCCTGTTATCTAAAGATATCTTTTGAGATTGACTAATTTCAAACCAGTTGCAAAAGAGATAACCAGTTGCTTACAGAAACATTAAAAGGTCAACAAACGCTTTTTTAATCCCCCTCTGTGTGCTCTGCAGACCTGTCATTCCCTACAAAGAATTTATTCCTGCAACTGTTTTGTTAAAATGTTAGAAAAAATATACCCACAAAAAAAAACATTAAAATTCAAAGTGTGTAGTGGAAATATTAGTCCAAAGATCAGAAGGGTTTGCTTAGAGTAGTTATAAAACATATAGGAAACTGCAATCTCCCAAACTATTATTGATTAAAAAAATGACCAGCATAAAGGCAATAAAATCCATACAATCATAGTCTATTAAGGGTAGCAATATATGTCATAAGATAGGCTGTAGCATGTTTATCAGAGTTTTGACACTGCATTTATTAAAATTATGAATTCTAACTGCATAAAGATTTTGAGGATCCAAGCCTTGCTCCTGAAAAATGAAAACAGCCCAAATTTTAAAAATAAAATGGAATAAAAATCTTCCTCTCTTTTTAACACACAGCATGAACAAATCTCAGTGTACTTGTACTTTCAGATATTTACAAAGGTGGACTCTTCTGAAGGATTCACTTGCATAATCTGTCTCAAAAAAAAAGTTTCATACTTGCATGACCTAATGGGAATGAACTACATGAACAACGTCTGGTTCCTGTGAAAGTTTTGTGAGAAAAGTTGCCTCTCCCAGGCCATAAAGCCACCACTGTGGTGGGACATGGCTGCTATGGGATATCTTGGACTCCAAGATCAGCAGGTCACATTTAAGAGTATGAGTAGAAATACTTGAAATACTCTGAGAAACATCTGCTTTAAAATTATTTATTTCACTGGTTGCTAATTCTTTATCTCCAGTAACATAGTGTATGCCTTTTAGAAGATCCAAGTTAAAGTAAGAGATCCTGAGCAGAAAGAAAGCAGGTTCATGAGTGACTTAGTCTTGTATATGACCATGGACTCATACACTTTTTTTTTCTGAGCATGTGTTTCCAGATTACTTAATCACCCCACTGTAGGGCTGATTCCTAAATGCTTTTGCCCTGGCTATCATAATCATGCTCAGATGGCAAGTCTTCAAAAAATCAGCCCGATTCTCATTGTTTAGTAAGTGCTTTTTCTTATATGCGTTATTTTAGAAATAAAATGTATGATTATAAGTTAAATCAAGTCTCCATTTTCATCCTAGAGGTACTAGTAAGTAGAAACTAAAGAGTAATTCTCTATTGTGTTGGACTAATTGGAAAATCACAACGTGTAATTGATATGTTGATACAGTTGTCTGAGTTCTGTCAAACCACCCGCATTTCAGATGTTTGCATCTTGTTCAGAGAAATAGGAAAGGTGCTGATTGCATTTCAGCTTACATTCAAACTTTATTATTGCCCTAGACTAATAGGCTTATTACAGTCTTTTTTTGAAAGCTTTATTATTAGAAAAAAAGAAATGCTAAGGGCAGAGAAAGTAATTTGTTAAACAGAGAAAGGTAATTGGACACTTACTTTGCCCTGTCATTGTAAAACCCTGGCTCTCCTTTGAAAAGAACAGAAACATATATTTTTAAAATTAAAATTAAGGAGATAACTCTTCTTAACTAAATAATTAAAATAGAATTTGTATACAATCATCCATTTCAGTGCTGTAAAGTATACTGAAAGAAAGTTCAATTTAAGAAACAATTCTTTACAACATTCCTCCACTAGAAAGAGCAATTGGCAGATATTTATTCCCATTTAACTTTGAGAAAATAAAGTATAGGATTTCATATATTGATAAAAGGTTAAAGTTAAAATTACAATAATTCAGTGTTTGATAGATAAAGAGTTGGTACAAATAATTCATATTATCCTTTTAAGAAATAGATTTGTTTGAAAATGGATGCAAATGTTACATATACTAATCATATTGAGAGATGGAGAGAATTCAAACAATTTCTTTACTGAGATACTGCTTTCGTTTGCGTTCTTGATCTAAACCAAGAATAACTCTAGTACAGTGAATTAAAATATTCGTCTTGACAGGAAAAAGGTGAAGAACAATAATTACATTATTTTCCATATACTATATAAGGAGTGTTCACTAGTTTTGGGTCTCAGTTTTGAAAAAAGCTGAAAATTCTTCCCACTGTTCAACAAGTGTGTAGATGTGGTAGGCATGGAGGTACAGCTAATATTTTCAGTTCAATGTCTGATACCGTGTGGGCAGAAGCCCTTAGGTTGAACTTTACTGGAGCATTCAGCATGCTGGGTGCATGGACTACAGGCCCAGCCTGTTCCAGGGAGTGTCCTGGTTTTGCTAGGGTAGAGTTAATTTTCTTTCTTTTTAGTAATTAGAAGAGTAGTATTTTACTTTCAGTGTTTCAGTTCAGACATATCACAAGAAGAACTTTGATAACAGTACTTGTGTTGCTGCAGCTTCAAGGCCACCGTGTTTTTTGCTCCTTCACAGCTGCATTAGGACTGGGAGGGGGGAAGCGCAGTGAGGAGCAAAACCCAAAACTGGCATCTGGTTGTGCCAATGAAATATTCCATATCATATCATGTCATGCCAGTATATTAACCAGGGATGACCGGAAGACGGTACGCATTCTCTTGGGGATCGCTCGGGCTCACTCTTCCGGGGTTTTGGTTCGGGACCGTCTCGGCTGCGGGATCGTTAGCTGGCACAGGCTGGGCATCTGTCAGTGGGTGGTGAGCACTGTGTATCACTCATTTGTATAGTCTGTTATTACTGTTGTTATCATTATCATTTTCTTTTAATTAGTAAATAGTTTTTATCTCAATCCGTGAGTCCTTGCCCTTTTTTCCAAATTCTCTCCCCTACTCCCTGGGTGAGGGGGGGAGGGAGGGTGATAGAGCAGGCTGTGTTTGGCTGCAAGCTGCAAGCAAAAGGGTGAATCCACCCAAACCACCACAGGGAGTCACACGTTCTCTCTGATGCCACTTGTGGCTTCTCCACCACCACTGAGCAGCTGCTGTGAAAGTCTTGCAGGACTGACCATGTTGCCAGTCTCAGCGCTGGATTCTGTGTGCTTTTTCTAACATTCTGAAGCAATACTGGACTTACAAGGAGAAAATGACACAAGACCAGGAGGGAAAAAAAAAAAAAAAAAAATAGTTAATGTGACTGAACTGACCAAAATTTTTAGATAGCTTCCGGCCAATGATTAGGGTGACACTTGAACTTTTTATTCTGTAAAGGGTAGTTCTCCACTGCCTTGCCTTAGAGTCTTCTTTAAGCTCCTCACAGAGATCAAATAAAGTTTGTTTGTCAAATCCCTGTGTATAAAAAACTACCCCTATATTAGACCTAAAAGTAAGAGTGTGCTAAGCTCTCTAAATCCCGTTAGAAAGATAAACCCCTAAATCTTCTCCACTGTCTCTAGTGTCAAGCAACAGCATTTGCAATTCTCTTTTTGCTGTTGCTTTCATGCCTTGAGTTGTATAAGTTAAATCTGCCTAACAAATACTTTGTTATATCTCCATTTCAACTGAAAATCTCCTTTCTTAAATCAGGCATCATCAATGAAAATTCATAAATACTGCTATATATTAGTACCTCTTAATTCGTTTTTCTTTAATGTGGAAATCCACCTGTGTTTTTCTCTGTGTGGAACATGTTCTCTATCAAAATCTGAAACTAACACTTATCTCAGTGTATAATATTTCTTATATATGCTTGTATAAGTATATATTTATATACTTATATACTTGCATGTACTTATATGTATACTTATTTCTTATATATACATACATATAATGGGATTTGTAAATACAGTGACACAGAAACATATTGGCTAAGTTCACACTGAACTGGAACCATATGACCTGGGTGCTTCTGCAGCAAGTGGATTTTCTACCCACTCTACAATCTCTGCTAAGAAACCTAATCAGTATATTCTACAATGTGAGAAAAGGACCAAGAAATCTACAAGGAAAAGCAATCTGCAGAAAAAAATTGTATCTATAAAAAACTATAGCAAGGTTTGTGAGGAGAAATGGTATTGTGAACTTTTATATCCTTATAGTACTACGACACTATTACTACTTTAAGATGTACCATTTTTCAAACTGCTATAAGGAAGGAAAGGTATAAAAACTGCAGAATAAGATTTTCCTTTTCCTTGTGGCAGAACCAGCATTGTGGTTAAATAGTAATGTCACTTGGAGGAATAGTAGTAAGTATACTAATAAAAATGTTCAACAGGGGCTGTTATTTCTGTACAGCAGTTCACTATTGATATGTGTCAATCAGTGCTAATTTTCTCTTTACCCTTCCTGACCAAAAGGAGTTGTTTTGAAAGGCATGTTATTGATTCATAGGCAATATAAACATGATTTTACTTGTAACTAGATGTTGAATCCTTGTGAAAAGTAAAGAATACATTATTCTAATGTAATAGTATTGTCAGATAGATTAATTTTGCCACAACCTCATAGATTCCTAAATTTTTAAAAAATTACAAGTAATGCTTCTTTTTAAGTAGCATTTTCATGCTTTAAATGTCTTGGTTTGAAATAGGTAGTTCTGCTTTAGCTTAAAGAAATTTTGCAGTTTTAATTCAATTTAGCAGCCAGAAACAGACAAACAACAATTTAAAACTTGACCAGGATGAAATCCTTCAGACTACGAGTTGACAGTGTCAGCCCTGTGGGTCTTCCAGTGCTTATAATTTATCAAAAGCTATTTTAGAGTTCTAATGCAGTTTAAAAATTGTGAAGTCTATGTTTAGAACTCCCATTTCCTGTGTTGTCATTTATTAATCACCATTAATGGGGCTTTACCAGAATCTAAATTTCATTATATAGTAGTATCATGATGTCTAAATGATCATGAACTTTGCATTGCACTGTTTACAAGGAAAGGTAATGATACACTAAGATATTGTTCATTATTAAAAACTTTTTCTTTTCTCTTTTCTTTTTTCCCTTTTCTTTCTTCTTTTCTTTTCTTTTCTTTTCTTTCCTTTCCTTTCCTTTCCTTTCCTTTTCTTTTCCTTGCACTAAGCAGTAAGATTTTGAAGACAAAAGCACAACTTCCTTTCCTTTCCTTTCCTTTCCTTTTCTTTTCCTTGCACTAAGCAGTAAGATTTTGAAGACAAAAGCACAACTTTCCCAACTTGCAGCAACTCCTAACTGCTAGTGATGGAACTAATGTTCCATTCAAAATATATTTAAAGGGGAAATAATAAAAAAAATTCACAGTATTTCAGACTAAAGGTAAAGTAACAACTTCAATTCTCTCTCCAATATGACTGTTATGTTACAGGATGGTTGAAACATTGGTCTCATAATGCAAAAAGAAAAATGTCATAATTTTAAATGATATCTTTGTATGATGCAGCAGACTTTAAAATAAAAATAATTCAAGTATTGTGAGAATTTGAAGTCAAACTGCTTAGAAACTAGAATAATGCTGGCATTATAAATCACGTAGACAGACTTGAAGATTTGGACATTTTTTCTAGATATGAAATCCAACATTTTTGGAAAAGATGACTGACTTTTGGGTTTCCTATCTGAGTTCTCCTCTTGAGGTATGATGTTTAAATAAGCATGGTCAGTCCCTCCTGAAAAACATCTCTTTAAGCCTGGCACAAACTAACGCTATCATTAGTTTCTTCTGAGTATTTTAGTTAGGTAATACTGCAACCTTTTAAGAACCAGAGATTTGTTATCAATGTAGTTCTCAGATTGAGTAATTGTTGATTGTTGATGGACAAACACGGTTAAAAAGAATGACATAGCTTTTCAAAATCCAAACAACAGAATAATTATGAATGATCTCCTGAAATATAATTGTTTCATGTCTTGCAAAATAAAAGTCCTGTATCTAGAAACTGCTGAAAAAGGAGACTATGACCTAACCTTCTCTGCGATTAGATTTCAAGAACTATAAAAATAAAATTGATGCCATATGTGTGCTCCATACACATAAAATAGCTTCCATAATTTTGCAAGCTTCCAAATTAATAATGCTGTACCAGTGGTCTATGGGAAGCAATAGAAATTCTCACTGAAGACAATTCAGTCTAATTGTTGATGAAAGTGGAAGTAATGAAGATAACATAAACAATAATAAAAAGCAGAGAGTATTTATTGGCTAATATATGCCCACCTAAGACTTAAGCTATCATTGCTTACAATGGTCTGAACAGGAACTAGATTTGAAACTGAAGCCACTCTCTCTTGCAAAACTCTACACTTTGAGTGCATCCTGGAAGGTGCTAGATTCCAATGGATGCATTGTTTTTTTGTTTGGTCTCTTTAATGAGTGTATAAAAAATGAAATTAGCTTAAATTTGAAAAGCTGAGCTCATTAATATCCTGAAGAAGATGTACTCTTATAATTCGGAGATATTGCTGGTACTGTGAAGAATAAGATAATAGTAAAAAAATAATTAGACCCTACTTCTTAGTAGAAAAAGAAATAACATTCTTTTAGTACAAAGTTTCAAAGTCATGGACTAATAGAATAATAATGAGGAGTTCTACTATATAGAAAGACATCATTAGTTTTAACTGACAGAAAACTAGAGAGATCTGAGTATGTTTTTTTAGTCATAGAATCTCTATAAACAACAATATAGGAAAAAAAAGGGGGAAAAAGTGAGGCTAAGATCTGTCAGGCAAAGTATCTGGAGTAAGGCAATAGATAAGTACACACGACAGAATATCTCAATTAGTACATTCTGTGTGATTCTGATTATCTATGTTCAAAATCAGGTTAACTTGCAACAAGGATAGTAATTGGCTGCTAGGATGATCAGGGAAGGAGAATCTATTTAAAAAAAAAATTAAAAATCTTATCTAGATCAGCACAAAAATTACTGAGAAAGATACAGGGTCTCTTTAAGTGTGTTTGGAAGTAACAAGAAGGGGGGGGGCGGGCAGGAAAGGTATCTATTCATTTGTGATAGGGTGTGTTTTAAAAGCCTGCTGGAAATGATTAGGAATAGGTTGTCAGAGTCCATTACTCACTGTCTGGGTTCTTTTAGATATTCCACATGTGAAGAGTATAATGCTTAATACCAAATGTATTTTTTTTAAGTTATCTGATGTTACATGGCATTTTGATTGAGCAGAATGACATACTAATGTACCTAAATCACAATATGAGTCCAAATCACACTTAGCAGAGTATAGCAGTGCTTTATTGGTAACATAAGTTTTGATAGAAAATAAGAACAAAATTTTTGAACCTATGAGTGAGTGGAGTGCCAAAAAAATTGTCTGAATGAAATTATAAAAGAGCTTAAGTTTGTGTCAAGATGCAATTTGTCTGTTAGGGAAGGAATTTTATAACAAGACAGGAGTCTTTTCATAGGCAGAATATTAAGTCTGGGAGAAGAGTATCTAGGAAGACAATTTACTGTAATCTCAAAGGGGTCGCAGAAAAATTACTGTTTCCTGATTTTTTATTTGCACCATAATTTTACTGCAACAGTTCTGTGTTTTAGGATTATAGTTGATCAACTGCAGAAGACAAGGGTTCCTCCACCCATGCATAAGCTAGGAGGTTTTTTTCTCTATTGTTATTTTTTGCTTATCTGTGTGATTTTTAACTGCAGTCTGGAGCCTGTAACTCTCAGACCTGGAGTTTGTTACTTGTGTTAATGTGTTCTGCAATCTGCAGTGAAGTTGGTGCACGTGCATTAACTATTCTACAGGCAGTTGGGACTACAGGTATAGCTGCCTTCAGCTGTGAGCCAGGGGTCCTACAAACCCTGCCTAAAAGTCCCTTGGAATATTAGAACAATATCCCAGTAGAGGTGAATGTTTCTTTTTTATTGAAACATTAAATTTTTTGTAGAAAATATATTGATAGGTCTGTTCATATTATGTAAGATGATACTTACATAGAAGTTTTTCCCTGTCAATATACTGGAAAGACTTTTAGCTGCCTTTGATTTATTTACCTTTAGTAATTGGATTTGCACTCAAGATAGTGGCTGGTAAAGATGATAAAAACAACTGAAAAAGATAATTGTGTGTGTTTAGATGTGAGGAAAGGAGGGAATTTTCCCACCAAATCTTTGCATGAGGCTGATGACAGAGTCACAGAAGAGGGGGCATAAGAGGGACCGCAAGTCAGTTTGCTGTGCTGTCTTTAGATCCTGATTCCACCTAGTAATTCTTTCTGATCTATATTAATAGATAGGTTTTTCAGAAACCTAGCAGTTACATGTCAGAATGACAGGTCTCACATCCTTGTTTCAGGATAAAGCATCAATCTGCTTGTGAGCACTGTAGCCTGACTTGTCAGAGTTCCAGTGATTCTGTGGGCCCTGTGATTCCTGTGCAGAGGGTAATTCTGAGCTTGGAGTACAGTAATGGACAAGAATCATAGTTCCTTCTCAGATTTCAAGTGAGAGCTGTCCCAGGAGTATCTGTTAAAGGTGTTGTCTATCTATGTTTTTTCAAATGTTAACAGCACTGTTTCAACTGAATATTTTTTCTTTCTTTGCTGCCTAGTATATAACCTCTTGCCATTTATTCTATTTGCTTTTCTGAAGGCAACAACATAAGACAGTGCAAGTGTATTCTTCTCCCCAGTAGGAATCTAAAAATGTCTTTTCTTCTATATGATATAAATATTGGTTTCTGGTAGGCAGGACTTAAACATTTTGGTGTTTGTGTGTCAGGGCGGGTGAAGTAAACAAAAGTTAGCTGAATGTTTCATGTTTCATCCCTCCTAAGGTACTGGGTTTGCACAACATTAACTCCAGACATATTCCATCACTCTGTGCACTGAAATTCACTGAGACTAAAGTTAAATGAAGGAATTCAAGACCTTGAATTTTTATTACCCATGTAATTCTGAGAATGTACCATTCTTTCAAAGTACAGTGAGTGTTGATTCAAAAAGAAAATAAATTCATCTAAATAGTAAGAGAACATTACATGGAAAATATCGGTCAGTGCAGGATATGCAACACAGTTTTAAGTAATACCCTTAAAATTTATAGCAGATCATCTCAGAGGACAGAAATTGAGGGATGGTTTTAAAGGAAAGACTTCTAAAAACTATGAGATATTAATTGAATATATTCAGGAGTTACTGTAGTACTGAAGCAATATAGTTTAAAATAAAATTTTATCTAATAAAGCACAAAGTTAATGTTGTTGTATACAATAATTGCATATAATATATATGCTTTTAGCCAAAGGATGTGATATTAAGCTGACAATACACAAAGAAAATATGACAACAAGATTCTGCTTGAGGAAAATGAATGCAAACTAGTGTTAACTAGTTTCATTCATTAAACAAACAAAAATACATTTTATTTTATAATAATCATTTTTTTTAGACCCAGTATCTGTTTTCTCAATGTCAATTACAATATTGAGATTCAATATCATAAAATCATAAAATCATAGAATGGTTTGGGTTGGAAAGGACTTTAAAGACCACCTAGTTCCAGCCCCCCTGCCATGGCAGGGACACCTTCCACTAGACCAGGCTGCTCAAAGCCTCATCTAGAGGTATGCAACATATTGTATGCATCCTAACCTAATTTCTTGCCAAATAGTTAAATCTACAATATTGACTACTGTATGGTAAATTCAAAGTAAAATATAATACTCAAATAGCAAATACACCTTTTCTATGCAGATTTTTTTTCCAGTTCTCACATAAACTAACCTCAGGTTTCTCTCAAACACTGTTTTGACTTCTCTGGGAGTCTCAAAAACAGATATTTTTTCACCCTTAATTAATTGGGATGGTCAGCATAAAATTTTATATATAAGCCCATACAGCTCTACTGGGATCACCTGCATATATGGCTTTTTCACTATTGCCTCAGGGAAAGCAGTAGTTAAAAGTGAAAAAGAACTCTGAGGATGTGCCTAAAAACACTACAGACACTTTGTAGAAAACTCAATTGCTTTCACAAACACCTTTTGCTTATTGAAAACCTTGGGTATCTTCATGAAAAGATGTAAACTGACAAAATCAAAACTCTTCAGGTAGTTAGATACTGTTAATTGAAGCTGCCATTACTTACAACAGGGAAATGAGTCAACTGTTAAAGGGGGATCCATAATTTGAAGGCACCTTTCAGAGGTGATATTGTCAGGTAATTTACAGTCTGAATAACTCCATTTTACTTCTCCAGTTATGTCATCTGCAGGAAACTCTGCTGGAGTATTTTAAGTTTGGAACTTAATTATGATTCCTATGATATTCTTAAAGTTTCTCAGATAAATGTTTACATGAGAAAGGTTAATATCAAGTAAAACAAACCAAAACAAACAAACAGAAAAACCCACCAAAAATGTTAAAGCTTTTTAGAATATGGAGCTTCAGGAAAAAGGTTTAGAAGGTGAACTGTATTCACTCTAATGGCTCAGAAAACAAACTGCAAATAAGGAAGTGTAAAGCTTATGAAAACATACATACGTGTGTACATATATATATATATATATATA
>NW_010329833.1:0-3595 GCF_000700745.2 Antrostomus carolinensis
CAAACCATTCTATGATTCTATGATTCCTATCCATTAGGAATTTTATCTCTAGCTGGTGCATATCCAGCTGATACCTGCTCATTTGATAAGCCAGTATTGTTTTATTTGAATTTAATCAACTTTTCCCACCTTGATGCTTCTCTCTGGGACAGACTGACAGTGAATGGCCACGTACTCTCACTCTCTGCTTTAGTAGATTTAGAAGCAAGTGGTTTAAAGAAGATTTAAAAGCGAGTTGTGTCAGTCTTCCCTGATAAAACAACCTCTCCTTCCCTTGGCTGTTCAGAGTGAGCCCTGTGACTGGGTTTAATCCTTAATTGAGGGCTAGAAGCTGGGCTGACAAGAGCTGGCATGGACAGAGGGAATCATCTCCTGCAAGTTTGTTACTTCTTCTCATTTAAAAAAAAGGGGGAAAAAGGGGGGGGGGGAAAAGAAATATATTTTGTTTCTTTGATTGCTAAAAAAAACTGAGGTCATGAGAAGAGCAGCCCCTCTTTGGGAAGACTTACTTCCCCCTGGCATGAGAGGTGCCGTGCTGCAGAAATCATGACTTTATCCAGCCTCCAGCTCGTTCTTCTCCCTGGAATCTCTCATCCGGAGTGGCTGCTCCCGGGGTTTGTGGGGCTGCGGTGCACGGGCAGCACTCACTGTGGTGGCACGCACCGGCTTCCTCCTGCAAGGAGAAACTTCTGCTGGTGCAAAAAGGGGAAAAAACATGTGAAAGGAGAACAGAGAAGCGTGTCAAGGGGACAGAACATCTTGCTGCTCTCTGAATTTTACTCCCAAAGAGCTGAAATGAGATGGGAACCTGTCTTCTCCCTGTGTTTGGATTTAGCATCTTGAAAGCAAAGCTGGTCAGCAAGTGGTGAACTCGTACGTCCTTCTGATGTATCTGGATCTCATCACAGCCCTCAGTGGCTCCAGCCTATTTATTCTCCTCTCCCCAAGGCAGGGAGCAGGGAAAGCACGTTCAGCCTTCCAAATATTTTATTTATATCCTGCCAGCCATGAGTAAGTGCCTCCAGCCTTCTGCTTGTCATAAATCTGTTCATCACCTTCCTCCATCAGCTCCTGATGAGAGGAGGTTTTGTACCAAAGGGAAGGATTTCCATGGACTTGGGTGTTTGGTCAACACCAATGATAATGTCCAAGCTGGTGTCATGCTGCTTGTGACTCAGTGCCCATAGGAGCTTTGACACTGGGAGCACTGGTGGGGATGGGATGTGTGGTGCCTGCTTGGCAGCTTCTCCAAATAACCAGTTTTTGTGTTGCTGTGGAGCCAGGGGCTGGGGAGCAGCCTGGGTTTGTTGTGTCACTGCCCTGCTGCAGAAATTAAACCAGCTCTGGAAAGAAGATGGTGGCCTGTCCTACAAAGGTACAAACTAGGTCAGTGTTGTCAGGTGCCTTCAGTTCTGCCTTGACTTTAAAAAAGAAAAAAAAAAAACAGAAAAGAAAACAGAAGGGAAAAAAAATATTCTTTTTAAATTTAAAAAATTAATATTTTTTTTAAAGAAAAAAGAAAAAGCTAAAGAAGAAAAAGAAAAACAAACCACCAATAACCAAAAAAGCCCCACGAACAGAGCAGCAGTGTTACAGCCCTTTGTGTAATGAATTTTAATCACCAGTCTTGGCCCTAACTTCCCTTAGCTGTCTCTTGTAGATGCTTTAGGGATGATCCACAGCTCATGATTTCCATGGGGGATGTTGAGCCAAGGAAAAATGATGTGAGAAACCGCATGGTTTTGACCAGGCTCCATCCCTGATGTCCTGGCTGCAGCTGGGGGTGCTGGTCCTGAACCTCCAGGCTGGGTTCACGGGGTCTGGGCACCCTGTAAAAACAGTCAGCCCAGCTCCTTCAGAAAGTGCTGCAAGGAACTCTGCAGGGAAGGGCCCCCGGGGGTCTGTGAAGGGCGAAGCCACAGTGGAGCGAGTGCCGGGAGCTGCCACATCCTTGTGAGCCCCGGGCAGCCTCCGGGGGAGTAGCCGTGCACCCGGTTTGCTCAGAGCAGAGATGATGGTCTCCAAGCCAAGTCACCATCCTGCTGGCTGCAGGGACACTTCTGGGCAGATTGGAGCATGTTGTCACCAATGTGGTGCTGACACCAAACCCCAGGACCGATCCTTTGGTGATCTGTGCTGGTTTTGAGCTGGGACAGAGCTGGGTTTAGTAGCCAGAACAGCGCTGTGTTTTGGTTTCAGCTGGGAGTCGTTATGAGAAGAACATTGATAACAGACCAGTGTTTTCAGTTGTTGCTGGAAGTCGAAGGACTTCATGCTGTGCTAGTCTACAAGTGCAGGGTCTAGAGGGAGTGAGGAATATTTAAATTAATCAGCTAAATTGGCCTTTGGCTCTGCCAAGGGGCTATTCCATCTTCTATCCCACATGGGCAGGAGATTCATGAGGAGCTCGCTTGGGCTCTCGCTCTTCCAGGATTGCAGCTTCAGTTTTGGGATTGTCGTTCCTCTGGGATTGTTATCCAAGAACGGGCGGTCAGTGGGCGGTGAGCAATTGCACTGGGTATCACTCATTTGCATGTTTTATTACTATTATTATTGTCATTATTATTTTAATATCATTATTATTTTAAGTTTTATTTTATTTCAAATATTAAATCTCACCCTACGAATCCCCTTACCCTTCCCCCCCAGTTCTCTCCCCTGTCCCCTGGGATGGAGTGGGCGAGTGACTGGGTTTGGTTGTTAGCCAAGGGCTGGCCAAGTGAAACCACCACACAGCTGCTCCTTTGCACCGTGCCCTGGCTTAGGACACTGGTGTAGGACTGGGACTCCAATGCCAGACTGGACCGTGGTGGGGTGGGAGGATGCTCGCTCAGCACTGACACCCCCACGGCTGCGAGGGGACCTGCGGGTTTTCTCCCATGTGACCAGGGGTGTTGGTGTCACTTGCAGTTTGGGCAGGGAAATGTTATTTCTTCCACGTTCCACAAGTGGAGGCAGAAGGTGCTGAGCAGGGCAGAATCAAGCTGCTGTTTTCTATCACCTGTTATTGGGATTTATTAAATTCTTTTTAATTATTTCTTTTTCTTTTCTTTCATTTTTTCCCCTGGCCCATCCACAGTGGCTATACCAGTACAAAACAGGTTTGAATTATAATAAGGGAGATTTAAGTTGGGTGGTAAGAAGGCTTCCTACCAGGCAGAGCAATGACGTACCAGCCTTTGGCAAGATGAAGCGTCTCCATCCCTAGGAGCCAAAGGAGTGTCTTAAAAACAAAAATAAATTAAAATAATCTGTAAGTAAAGAAAATCTGGTCCTGGGGAATAAGAATGGGCTAAACAGTCTGTCCCAGACCCAGCAGGCTGTTTTCTGTGGTATTTATAGGATGTTTTGGATTTTAAAGGAAGAAATGGAAGCCAAATCATGCTGATGATTACAGAATGTGAGCTGCTGGTTGTGGAAGAGCCGGTGGCTGAGCCAGCTCAACACAGGAAAAAGCGTGGGGAGTTGAACGTTTAAAGTCATAAAATAACCGGAGCACCTTTGAATGTTGCAAAGTGCCTCCCTTTTTGCTTCTCTTCTGGATATAAAAAATAGTATCTGCTGACAACGTGTGATTATGACAATGTGGGTTATG